>NC_069499.1:261896626-261934126 GCF_027579735.1 Bombina bombina | reverse complement strand
TCATGTTTCATGCCAAGCTAGTGCCATGTGCTGTTTTAGATGTGTACTGTGCAGCACTGAATGCTAAGCCCTAACTCAGCATCCAGCCAATCCCACTGCATCAGAAAAGGTCCTGCTGGGGTTACCACTGTTACCAGGTACCACTGTAGGTGCATGCAGCAGAAAGTTGTAGCAGCAGGCACATGAGGATTTGAGCATATGTGCAGCTGCACACACTGCTCTCTTCAGTCTTGAGGCTGTGTGACTCATCTCACAATGTATCCATGCAGCCTTGGGCAGACAGCATTGCATCCAGTCTGCTGGTCCCCTTAACCCTGCACTTTCTGTTGTGGCCCTAAGATCAACTAACTGAAGTTTGTTAGGGGAACAGTGCTTTGTAGAAAGGTGTTAGAGGGAAGAATAAGTAAGTGACCACACGCCCCTCCCCATGCAGCATTGTCTACTGCAGGGTGAGAGGGAACTTGTTCCTAGCAAAGAAGTGACATGTGCTGCTGTGGCTGATGTATAGGTTCATGCTGATACTTCACACATTAAGGTAAGGTTTATTTGTAAAGTTTTTTTTTTCTCTCTGTCTCAGATTTTACATCTTCCCATAGTAGTTCTGCTGTTCCAGTCAGTAAACTTATATTTGTCTGCACCTCCATGCTTCATCCTCAGTCTTTACCATGCTTGCTCCTGTTGGCTACCCTAAATCTTTTTAACCAGCTAACCTCACACCAGAATCACATTCAAAAGCATATTAAATTAATCCACAGTGGAGGAATTTATATATTTAAATTTACTTATTAGTAGTGCTTAGGTCCAGTTTCACATATTGCAATTTATTTCATTTTTTAAAAATGATTAGCCCAGCAGTGGATGATCCACTGCTGGGCTAATAATTTAAAAAAAAATATACAATAAATTGATTTAGTTGTTTTTTGGGATGTTGGGGTGGAGAGCAAAATTGTATGGGGGGGGGGGGCCCCAAGAAAATGTTTGCCCCGGGTTCAGTCAATATTAAAGAGGGCCCTGCCCCCCAGTCATCAGGTCCAGTGGCACCTGTTGCACTAGCAGTAGGTTCCTCCCTGTATATGTTGCAGCTTCAGGAAGCTACAGCAGCGTTAACTATAAAGTGACAGCTGAAAGCTACTGTTCCTGAGCTGCAGGCATCTGTCGGGATATGCAAATGGAGCACAATCGCTGCTCCAGTTCCATATGAAAGCAGATGCCAGATTGCTATAGATGGTTTACGATCAACTGCTAGTGCTGGTGGGAGGTGAGGCAGGTGTGCGGGGCCCTACACTGCAGAAAAAAGGTGGGAGAAAACATAAACAAAAAAAATAAAAAAATAAACATATGTATGTTAGGTACCAAAGAGGGCCAACCATTAGTGGGATTTTGAGGAGGATCACTACATTGCAGATAAATAAAAAAAATATTATTATTATTATTATTATTATTATTATAAAGCCCTAAAATGCATACTGGCAAACTGCCAGTACCTAAGATGGTGGCGATGAATGTAGGTGGGGTTGGAGCTGTTTCCTATCTGCTTTTCAACTAAGAATACCAAATGAATAAAGTAAATTTGATAAAAGAAATGATTGGAAAGATTTTTTCTTTTTTTAATTTTATACTCCAAATCATGAAAGAGAATTTGTAGGTTTTATGTCCCTTTAAAGATATCTGTTTTAGGTTATCCTTCAATAAGACCAATAAAACTTATATTTTAAATCTGTTCAATGCTGAAAACAATCTGTGCTAGCTGCATATTTATTTGCCTTTCTCCCAGTGGTACAGAATTGTGTGTCATTTTTTGAAAAATAACTTTTGTTTGCAGAAATATCATAATATGAGGAAAGAATTTTTTTTTTATAATATTGTGTCATCTTCAATAATGTACTGAGCAAATGGGAGTCATTATTTCCTAAACAGCAAAATTTATGGTTTTACAGAAAATATTATTTTTATCACTATTAGCCATCTAGCAATTTGAGAAGAAAATGGGTAGGTATAACATTTTTAACCATACACATATTACACACTTTTAAAACTGCACAAAATTCCTAATTTCCAGAGGAGTGGACTTAGTTCCCATTTTGACAATATATGCATGTTATTACCCCTATCCAAAATTACTCTGCATAGCAAAAAAATATTAAAAAGTAAAACTAAAAAGAAACATAAAAGCAGTTGTACAAAAAGAAATCCTATATAGAATTTCAGAAAATATTACCCATTTTAAAATTCTTCTATTTATTCTTAATTTTTTAATTAGTTTAGACAAATAAATAGCTATGAGCCCAAACATTAAAGGGACATTAAACACTTTGAGATGGTAATATGAAATGATAAATTGCATATATAGAAAGAAGTCTGCAGGGACGTGCACTCATAGGAGGCAGGGGAGGCAGTGCCATATGTGGCCAAAGCTTAATTAAATTTTAATTAAAACAAAAAAAAAAGTCCCCAAAAAAATATTTTTCCCCCATGTAATGCTATGGAGAGGCAGGCACAGGAACGCTTCTCTCCATTGCAGTACATGGGTCAAAGGAAAAGCTGTGCTGCAGCGCCACCTGTGTTCTGTCAATATATTAGCAGCAAAAATTGAGACCAATAGGAGGCACCCCTCTTGATGCCTCCTAGCAAGTGAAGGATATATAGATTAATCAGAAGGAGGATGCAGTGAGCAGGGTCATGTGACAACTGGAAGCTGAGGTAACCTAAGAACAGATGACACCAAGAAGAAGAGTAAAGTAGTATTCTACATCTCTTGTGATTCACACATTGTGTTCAGATACAGCTCATTAACGGGGGGGGGGGGGGGGACAGTAAGTGAGCATAACCCAATACTGACAGGAAATCAAAGGGTCAATTCAAATTTAAATCCATCATTTAAAACCCAGAGTTTGAAGTTAAGTATGCAGTGTCCACATTATTTAAACTAAAGTTTTTGACATTGAATATTGCTAAGCCTCCCTTTTTCATGGTTATTTGATTTAATTTGGTACAAATTCCATACATGTTATGTCTGTTCAGTAAGAGGATACAGTATCTCTTAATTTTTCTCTGTGTCTCCATTTATTTAAAGACTGCTGTTAACTTGTAATTCACAAATCAATTGAAAGCTGTTGCATTGTGTTTTTAATATGTGCTGCTTTTATACAAGTTTATATTAATAAAAAGGAGCTAATCAGGCCCATTTATCAAGCTCCATACGGAGCTTGAAGGGCCATGGTTCTGGCGAGTCTTCAGACTCGCCAGAAACACAACTTATGAAGCAGCGGTCTAAAGACCGCTGCTCCATAACCCTGTCTGCCGGAAATCAACCCGATCGAATACGATCGGGTTGATTGACACCCCCCTGCTGGCGGCCGATTGGCCGTGAGTCAGCAGGGGGCGGCGTTGCACCAGCAGCTCTTGTGAGCTGCTGGTGCAATGTTAAATGCGGAGAGCGTATTGCTCTCCGCATTTAGCGAGGTCTTGCGGACCTGATCCGCAGTGTCGGATCAGGTCCGCAAGCCCTTTGATAAATGGGCCTGATAGAGTCATTTAAAAAATATATGTAATTATTGCAATTAAATGTTTTTAGAAATAATGCCACTGTAAAGTAACTGGTTAAACACATAGTCAAAGGGAGACATTTAAAATTACACTTTCATGATTGAGGTAGAGCATGTTATTTTAATAGACTTTTCTAGTTATTTATATTTTGAGAATTAGCATCAACTGTTAATGGCCCCATGTCAGCAAATCAAATTAGTTTTTGAAAGGAACATGAAAGTCATAATTACATTTCCATTATTCAGATAGAAATTGCACACAAAAAAAAAACAACTTTCTATTTTACTTTTATTATTATGTACTTCATTCTTTTGATATCCTTTGGTGTCCTTTGTTGAAGAGCATACCTAAGTGGGATGTGCATGTGCGTTTCTTGAACACCATATTCCAGCAGCTGTGTTGGCATTATTGATAACTTGTCCTTTGTGTAAAACTTGTATGGTAAATTATTTCTATTTTTACAATACAGTAGTGAGTAGAGAAGATATTGTGTATCATTCTAATTGCTTAGTAACTGGCACTGTGCCACAGAATTGTGTGAGTGTGTATGTGAGCAGAGTGTGTGTGGGTGTCAGTGAGCAGAGTATGTGTGCTTTATTCTCCAGGTAATCAATACATTTCTGATGAGCTGGTGTTTTAGTGCAGTGTTTCTCAACAATGGTCCTCAAGTACCCCCAACAGGCCAGGTTTTAATTATAGCTGAATCAGTGCACAGGTGAAGTAACCAGCTGATCAGTAACTCAGTGGTTACTAACTTGCTCTCACCCATCACCTGATTATGTCACGTGTGCACTGGTTCAGCTGTCATTTAAACCTGCCCTGTTGGGGGTACTTGCGGCCCTCTGTACATGTGTTTCTCCGGCGTATCATATCTAGTGCCTCACCAGCCTCTGACCTCACTGCATGTCACTGGAAGTCTGCAATATACTTTTATTATTTATTCTGTCCCTTTTTCCATTCTGAAATTGTGAGCTTTTCAGTTAATGTTAGAAACGTAAGTGCAGAACACGGCCATTGGCTGCACATTCTAGTGACCTATTTATAAATGTTCCTAATTGGCCACAGCATAAAAGGTAACCTAAGTTACAACATGGCAGCTCCCTTTGTTTTATAGACACTAAAACTTTACACTTATTTTGTTAATATTTAAACAGTTTATGAAACTTTAAAAAAAATACATCTACATGTTATTCTCAGACTTTTCTTTAAAATGTGTCATTCTATCAAGCATTTATTTAGTATTTAATGTCCCTTTAAAGGTATGGAAAAAAAAAAAAAAAAGAAAAGAGCCTAGCAGTTACTGCTAGGTTATCAGACTATGGCAATCACTTTATAAAGTGGGTATAAAATGTAAAGACAGAAAACAACAATAATATAAAACGTCAGACTTTTTCCATCATTATGTGATCTTTTAACAAACAAAAATTAAGGGACATTATACACTATTTTTTTCTTTGCATAAATGTTTTGTAGATGATCTATTTATATAGCCCATCAAGTTTTTAAAAAAAAATAAATGTATAGTTTTGCTTATTTTTAAATAACATTGCTCTGATTTTCAGACTCCTAACCAAGCCCCAAAGTTTTATTTGAATACCGTCAGCTACCTACTCCAGCTTGCTCCTGTTTGTGTAAATGATCTTTTCATATGCAAAAGAAGGGGGAGGGGGAGTGTCTTATTTGCCACTTGCAGTGGGCTTTCCAGCTACCTTTTCAACAGAGCCAAACTGACAGCTTCTAAGTAAGTTTTTAAACAGTTTTATACTGAATCTTTATATCAGTATCTGTGCATCTTATTCTTTATAGTAGTGTCTATTACATGCAGTTATATGAAAATGAGTGTATACTGTCCCTTTAAGCAGAAAAAAATATATAGTTAATTAGGAACATTTTAAAAAGTGAGGTCTGCGCTCTGACTGGGTCATTCCAAGACTTTGATTTTCCTTTTCTGAAGCCTTGGTACACTTGGATGTGTGCTTTGGATCATTGTCATATTGGAATGTGAAATTCCTCTTAAGCTTTTTCAGCAGGTTTTGTACAAACTATCTTGGTATTTGGAGCTACTCATTATCCCACCTATCTTGACAAAGCTGAAGAAAACCACCCACATAACAAGATGCTACCACCACCATGCTTTAAGGTTGGTATTGTGTTACATGGATGATGAGCTTTAGTGGCTTTACGCCAAACATATCTCTTACAATTTAGTCCAAAAAGTTCAACCTTTTTTCTAGTCAGGCAATAGGAAATTTTCCCACATGGTTTGTGGTGACTGAATGAATCTTTTGGCAAAATTTAGACAGGCTAGGATGTTGATTTTTGTAGGGAAGGGTTTCAGTCGTGCCACTCTAACCCATAGCCCAAATACGTGCAGAATATGAGAGATGTGGTCACATTCAAGGAGTGACTGGTGCCTGAAATGCTCGTAGCTCCTTCACTATTGCTTTTGGTCTCTTGGCAGTTTTCTACTCCTCTCATCAACTTTGGAGGGTCGTCCTGATCTTTGCAATATCTCTGTGGTACAACATTTTCTCCACTTATTGATGATGGTACATTAAGTGCTTATCCACTTATTTATTATGGTACATTCAGGGTGTTTTATATTCCTCTCCTGATTGGTACATTTCAACAATTAGCTCTTGCCGTCTGTTTGGCAACTGTTAGCGCAACATGGTTCTCCGCGTAGGATGCAACCCCAACCATTCAGGCAAATCCTACAGCAACAGCTGACTTTAATCAGAATCACTTTCATTGATGGCAGGTGTATACTATTTACCTATTTAGAATGTGATTAGTTAAAGGGATAGTCTAGTCAAAATTAAGCTTTCATTATTCAGATAGGACATATATTTAAACAACTTTCCAATTTACTTTTATCATCAAATGTGCTTTGTTCTTTTGGTATTCTTAGTTGAAAGCTAAACCGAGGTAGGCTCATATGCTAATTTCTAAGACCTTGAAGGCTGCCTCTTATCACATTTTTTTTTATTTGCATTTCACAACAGGGGAGTGCTAGTTCATGTGAGCATATAGATAGCATTGTGCTGAAGCTCGGGGAGTTATTTAAGAGTTAGCACAACACAGCACTAATTGGCTAAAATGCAAGTCAATAGATAATAAATTAAGTTATATGATCAGGGGGCTGTCAGAAGAGGCTTAGATACAAGGTAATCACAGAGGTAAAACATATATTAATATAACAGTGCTGGTTGTGCAAAACTGGGGAATGGGTATAAAGGGATTATCTATCTTTTAAAACAATACAAATTATAGTGTAGACTGTCCCTTGTGAACACTGCTAGAGCCCCCTTTATGACTTCTGCAATCAGGGTGCTTTTTTGTTTTGTTTTTTAATATTCCTAACAATTAACTGTTTTTTCTTCTTGATATTTGTTTGTTGGAAGATCACATTACAGATGGAAACGGTCAGACATTTAGATTTGTTATTTCTCTATTTACATTTAAAAAACCTGCAATATCATACGGGTGTGTAGACTTTTATATAAGGACATGAAACCCCTTATTTGAATAGTGAAACCTCTTTCAAATACGGGTATTATGATACATTATTATGGTGAGAGGGTAAAAAAGGCTTCTTAAAAAGGCATCAGAGCTCCAAAAATAAAACCAAAGTTGAGATATTTGTTACTGTTATGACAAGCAGTTGACAGACAAAGGACTACGCATTTGAAAAGGCAGGATTGCTGCTTTCAAATAAGGGGTCTCAAGTTTATGTATGTATTGCGGGGGGCATCATGTCATGTTATTACACCACCCCCTGATGGTTTCACATCTGCTTACGATTCTGACAGGTGATCACTGTTAACACAGTGGATCACCTGAACATGGAACCCCCTTCTTTGAAAGAACAGTCTCGCCCCCTTTTTTTTTTCTTTTCGGGATAATATGTAATAACAGGAGCGTGCAACCCCTTATTTGAAAGGGCAGACTCCCATGTCAATATAAGTGGCATGGAATCTGAGACATTGGCTTCCAAAGCCCATTCCTTCAGCCCCCTGGCTTTCTGTCTGAAATTAGTCCCACACCTTATGACGTTACCATGGGCACCAGTGGTGACATCACAGGGCCTGCAGGACAGAGGCAAGGATGGGGAAAGAGAGTGCAGTCTCCTTTCAGCATCTGCAGTGGGGGAGGTCCCCAGCATACAAATCAGAAGGGGACGCTCCTGGATGCTGAACCTGCGTTTGTCATCCACACTACTGGAGAAATTTGCAAGGCGCAAATGCCTTGTCAAACATCTAAGTGGTTAAAAAAAAAAAAAATACTTTTAAAAAGGGTAACTGCTCTGAAAACACATATTATTAGAGAAAAAAAGCTGCTAGAAATGTTCTCCTAACTCTTATAATATACACAATTATTCATACATACGGTCCATTTTGGTACACATGAACTCTTTAATACAGATTAAATAAATACAGGCACCCACAAGTCTTCCACTCCACTATACATAAAAGCAATGGGCAACAAGTTATTGCTCCTTGCGCCACACAGCAGCTGGGTGTATCTTGTTTGCAGGAATCTGGAGAGCTCCTGCAGGTCACATTCCATTTAGAGAGAAAATATTGTCTAATATGGATAGATGCCAAAATATACTTTTTTATTTAACATTGCATAATAAAAATGTATACTCACCCTGTGAACCATCAGATAAAAATTAGTAAGGTGCAACCTATACATATAAATGTAGGTTTACCCAGATATAACATTTCAAAACAGCACCCTCAGATGATTAACCCCTTCCCGCCGTTAGTTAGTTCCATTTCGTTCTATTTGCGCTGGGCTTTAGCGCCATTAGGACGGCATGGAACGTCCTAGCTGTTTGGCTGTCCTGAAACACTAGCCTCTTCCTATATGGGATTGAGGGCTGGAGGGTGTGCCTAGCGTCATAGGCACTTCCCCCCCCCCCCCCGACCAGATCCCATGACTGAAATAAGGCGATCGCATGAACGATAGCATAATTTACATGTTTACTAAATTTGATTACATTGGAACTTTGTTCCGATGTAGACAAATGAGTCCCGACAGGAAGAGGTTAACATTCTTTATCATTGTACATAAATTGTGAATACAAATCTAAATTTACAAATATAATTTTTTTTATTTTGGAAATACAATTGTTTTTTTAGAGTACAAACTTAAATTACAAATGCAAAAAACTATTTTGTTTTGTAAGTACAAACTTCTTTTGTGGAAATACAATACAATTTTGTCTTTTGGAAGTAAACTGTCAAAAATAAATGCTAGTTCCCATTTTGCTAAAGAAATTGTGAGGTCACAGTAAGGGCTAGATTTATCAAGCCCCTACGGCAGCAAGTTCCCACAAGAACTTGCTCGCCGTGATTTATCAAGCAGCGGTCACGACACCTAAGCTCTTTGCCACCTCTAAGGTGGCGAAATTCAATCTCCTCGGTCGAGTCCGACCAAGGAGATTGACAGCTCCTGCCCCCGCGTGATTGGTTGTGGGCGGGATTGCACACGAGCGCAAAATTGCGCTTGTGTGCAATGTTAATTACCTACGGGTAATTTCGCCCCGGCACAGGCGAGCTGAGGCGTATAGGGGTGCGTATATGTGCCCCTGTACGCCTCAGCTATGATAAATCTAGCCCTAAGTCATTTCGACAGTTTGCCTTGAAACAAATCAATGCTTCGCTTTAATTAAAGGGACAGTAAATTCACAATTAAACTTTCATGATTCGGATAGATCATGCAATTTTAAACAACTTTCCAATTTACTTCTGTTATCAAATTTGCTTTGTTCTCTTGGTATCTTTTATTGAAGAGTAAAATATACCAAGAGAACAAATCAAATTTTATATCAGAAGTAAACTGGAAAGTTGTTAAAAATTGCATGCTTTATCTGAATCATGAAAGTTTAATTTTGACTTTACTGTCCCTTTAAAAGGGACACTGAACCCAAATTTTTTCTTTTGTGATTCAGATAGAGCATGAAATTTTAAGCAACTTTCTAATTTACTCCTATTATCAAATGTTCTTCATTCTCTTATTATCTTTATTTCAAATGCAAGAATGTAAGTTTAGATGCCGGCCCATTTTTGGTGAACAACCTGGGTTGTCCTTGCCGATTGGTGGATAAATTCATCCCCCAATAAAAAAGTGCTATCCAGAGTTCTGATCCAAAAAAAGCTTAGATGCCTTCTTTTTCAAATAAACATAGCAAGAGAACAAAGAAATAGGAGTAAATTAGAAAGTTGCTCAAAATTGCATGCTCTGACTCACGAAAAAAAAAAGTTGGGTTCAGTGTCCCTTTAAGTGCACCCACACTTATTATATATTGTTTTTTAGAGGACAAATGGGTCTTTCTTTTGACATCAAATACTTATGTTTGAACTATAATTTACTATGAATAAAATTTAAGTGTGAGAAATTAAGACATTTTATTTTTTCCAACAACGTGCACGTATTTTTTTAATTGTAAATATCATAATCCTGTTTTATTGCAATAAAACACCCATATTTGTATTCTGCAGTGTACCGCGAGAACAGCAAAACCCCCATGTACAGATTTTATGTGGTTACAGGAAGTTACAAGGCCAAATATGGGGCCCGCCCATTTCAGTCTTCATACATGGAAAAGTGACACATTAATCTAAACAGTACTGAAAGGGTTAAAAAAATGAACACCTGTCTAACAGTAACTCCCTCAAATTCCCACTTCAACCCCCAATTCCCTGATCACAGTAATAACACTGTTATCAGCACCTAAATGGTTATTTTATTTTTTACTAAAAGTTTTTGGGGGGGTTAATTAGAGATGTGTATAACTGTTTGGGACACTTTGTAGGAGTGATCTCTCTGCTTCTTTCACCTCAGATCACACATTGAGGAAAGAGAGAGGTAGAGAGAGTGCCGAAAGGCTGTCACATGGTATCAGTGATTGCTTCTCACTGTGATCACGTGACTCCAACAGCGCTGATTGTCTCCTAGGGGACTGCATGCATTGATAGGCAAGTACCTGTGTCAAATCCAAGCAGGTAAGTATTAAAGGGGGGAGCAGGGGACCACAGAAGTTAGGTCGTGCTATGCCGTTCTAATGTTGTTAAGGTGCAGTGTTTTCAGGACTATTCGGGACTATTCGTCTAGGGGTTAATCTGTTGGAAGCCAGCACAAGAATGTTGTAATTACAAGGCATTTACATTCCCTTTAAACAAAGTAAAGTTTTAGTCTTAATAAGATAATGGGCGCCATTATGTTGTGATAGTGGTCTCTATAGGCTGAAAGCTTATATTTTCTTATTTCCTCTGTTGAGGCCACTTAGGGACAGTTATAAAAGAGTAAAAATCTTGCAAGTTTTAATATCCCTTTAATAGCACTCATTCCCCTCCACCAGCTCTCCCTCACTTCCTCCCAGAAATTTGAGAGCCATGTGGATTGCCACACATTATGAGCCCAGCAGCTTGGAGTGTGTATAGCGTCAGCAGAGGTGAATGATGGTGTGTGGGGAGGAGATTTCTAATTACATCATACCTTGGAGGCCTTGACATTTTTACAGTTACTTTGGAGCACTGGAGATATTGAGGCACTATGAACCAGTGACGTGCAGTGAGGTCAGAGGCTGGTGAGGCACTAGATATTATACGACGGAGAAACACATGTACAGAGGGCCGCAAGAACCCCCAACATGGCAGGTTTAAATGATAGCTGAACCAGTGCACAGGTGACATAATCAGATGATGGGTGAGAGCAAGATAGTAACCACTGAGTTACTGATCAGCTGATTACTTCACCTGTGCACTGATTCAGCTATAATGAAAACCTGGCCTGTTGGGGGTACTTGAGGACCATTGTTGAGAAACACTGCACTAAAGCACCAGCTCATCGGAAATGTATTGATTACCTGGAGAATAAAGCACACATACTCTGCTCACATACACACTCACAGAATTCTGTGGCACAGTGCCAGTTACTAAGCAATTAGAATGATACACAATATCTTCTCTACTCACTACTGTATTGTAAAAATAGAAATAATTTACCATACAAATTTTACACAAAGGACAAGTTATCAATACTGCCAACACAGCTGCTGCAATATGGTGTTAAAGAAACGCACATGCACATCCCACTTAGGTATGCTCTTCAACAAAGGACACCAAAGGATACCAAAAGAATGAAGTACATAATAATAAAAGTAAAATAGAATGTTTATTTATTTTTTGTGTTCAATTTCTATCTGAATGATGGAAATGTAATTATGACTTTCATGTTCCTTTCAAAAACTAATTTGATTTGCTGACATGGGGCCATTAACAGTTGATGCTAATTCTCAAAATATAAATAACTAGAAAGTCTATTAAAATAGCATACTCTACCTCAATCATGAAAGTTTAATTTTAAATGTCTCCCTTTTACTATGTGTTTAACCAGTTACTTTACAGTGGCATTATTTCTAAAAACATTTAACTGCAATAATTACATATATTTTTTAAATGACTCATTATCTCCTTTTTATTAATATAAACTTGCATAAAAGCAGCACATATTAAAAACACAATGCAACAGCTTTCAATTGATTTGTGAATTACAAGTTAAAAGCAGTCTTTAAATAAATGGAGACACAGAGAAAAATAAAAATAGATACTGCATCCTCTGACTAAACAGACATAACATGTATGGAGTTTGTACCTAATTAAATCAAATAACCATGAAAAAGGGAGGCTTAGCAATATTCAATGTCAAAAACTTTAAATAATGTGGACACTGCACACTTAACTTCAAACTCTGGGTTTTAAATTATGGATTTAAATTTGAATTGACCCTTTGACTTCCTGTCAGTATTGGGTTATGCTCACTTACTGTCCCCCCTGTTGATGAGCTGTATCTGAACACAATTTCTGAATCACAAGAGATGTAGAATACTACTTTACTCTTCTGCTTGGTGTCATCTGTTCTTAGGTTACCTCAGCTTCCATTTGTGTCACATGACCCTGCTCACTGTATCCTCCTTCTGATTAATCTATATATCCTTCACTTGCTAGGAGGCATCAAGAGGGCTCCTCCTATTGGTCCCAATTTTTGCTGCTAATATATTGACAGAACACAGGTGGCGCTGCAGCACAGCTTTTCCTTTGACCGATGTACTGTAATGGAGAGAAGCGTTCCTGTACCTGCCTCTCCATAGCATTACATGGGGGGAAATTTTTTTTTTTTGGACTTTTTTTTTGTTTTAATTAAAATTTAATTAAGCTTTGGCCAGATATGGCAGGGTAGGCACTGCCTCCCCTGCCTCCTATGAACCATATACCACTTAAAACATTATCCAGGGAAGCAGGGAAACAACCATGCCTGAAATACTGCTCTTCCACTGTTTGCTACTGTGCATCCCATTTTCAGAACATGTCTTCCTTTGAAGATATTTATACACACACACACACATACAGTATGTATGTGTATATATATATATATATATATATATATATATATATATATATATATATATATATATATATATATATATATATATATATATACACACATATACATACATACACATACACACATATACATGCACACAAATAAACACATACATACACACCCATACACACAAGTACACATATGTGCATTGGACCCCTTTGCAGTCAAGTAACTGTAAAATAATTTTTATGCATTTTATATGAATTTTCATATTTAGTGTAAATATTTCACCTTTGAATGTCCTTTACATAGGGGAATATGTTCTATGTGATTTAAATAGATATTGCTAAATAAGTAGAACATATTCTACTATGTGAAGAACATTGAAATGGGAAGTATTCATAATTCATGTCGTGTTTAGAGCACCTGAATAAAACACATTTGGGTTAGCGTGCGAATATGAGTGAGTTTTTTTCCCAGTTTGCGTGCTCCATTGAAGTCTATGGGGGGTGATACGTTATTGCGGCCGCAGTATTTGAAGTTCCACTTTTTGAGCACATCAAGTTTTTTGCTTGCGCTCTTTGCTTTGTTTCTGTGATTGCACAAGTCAAATGTGTGCAGCCACCAATCACCAACTAGCTGCCTGTAGTGTAGGATGAGTACATATTCTTTTTCAATGAAGGATACCAAAAAAACAAAGTAAACTTGAAAATAAAAGTGAATTTAAAATGGTCTAAAACGGACATGCTGTTTCTGAATCATGCAAGTTTCATACTGACTTGCCTTTCCTTTCAAATCCACTTTATTTTTACTGATATTCTCATCTACATTATTAACTGTTACTGCCAACAATTGTCTACAGTTCACCAAAATCTAATTTACTTTTCTGTCCTTACTATTAGAGAATCTTACCCATCTGAACCAACCATATGTTTAGCATGAAAACAAATTTAAGAACCCTAACAAACATGTTTATATCCAAGAAAGCATTAACCAAGTTGACAAGCTGGCAAAATGTAACCCCAATGACAAAGTTTCCAATTCATCATGGGACAAATCATATGAAGAGAGGTTAATAACAATTTTATAGACCTTTTCTTGCTCTGATCTCTGGTTCTGAGAAACAAACTCTACCAACATCTGTGTTCTCCACTTCTATTATTTTTTTTTCCTCCCCTGTCCCCTACATGTAACTTATTTTTCCATTTCAAGATGGATTTTATCGGACTCATTCTTCCCTAGTTTCTTGACATCTAATACAAAATATGGGTATAAGGTAATTGAAAAGCATGGGAGGTAGACACGGGTTTCCTCTGGGTTATAATTCAGTGATTCAAAATAATAATCAGTACTAAAAAAAGTTATGTTTGCCTGTTCTGGTGCTTTTACCATCTGTCTAGTATGTTTTTTGATTTTCTGACAAGATTTTGTAGCAGATTATATAAATAAAAAAAAATGTATATTGCAATTTTGTTTCATTTTCATTAGAACATTAAACTGACGTTCTGTATTTTTGTATCAATAACTTTCTCTAACCAATAAAAGTGAGTCACCAAGTACTATTTGCCAGCAGCATTCGCCTATTTTCTGAGCTGGATTTCTTCTTGTGAAAGTGTAACACATTAAAGTGAATGTCAATTTTCAGCAATGAGTGCCCGGTTTTTAAAAATACTTTTAAAAACAGGGGCACTTTCATTGATGAAAGTTTACATTGCACCGGATTTGTAGAATACTTAACTTTTAACTTCTGCAAAGCCGAATCGCCGATCCCAGCCTCAGTTCCTCTGTACGGACGTCAGAAATGACAAAACCAGCTTCCTCCAATCATGGCTTGCACCTCAGTGCGTCCATCTCGTGATGCCCGGCTGTGATTGGAGGAAGCCAGTTTCATCATTGCTGTGGTTGTACAGAAGGAAGAAGAAGGCGGGGGATCATCGATCGAACCGGCTTTGCAGAAGTAAAAGGTAAGTATTTCTACAAATCCGGTGACAATGTAAACTTATATATACACACACGTATACACACACACAGTGACATGTTAAACAAGTTCGAAATTCTTGATTGTTTGAACTGAACTCAAAATAACTGCAAAAAAGTTATGATTGATTGATCTGTTTTCATTGATGAAGTGGAGACTTATTTAAACAGCATTCATATTTAGGCTAAAACACTGCTCAAAGAGTATTTTAAAAGAAACAGTAACATATTTTGTAACATGGAGAAAAGTAAAAGCTGTTTAAAGAAACACGAATGTCAACATTCAATTTTCATGATTCAGATAAAGCATGCAATTTTAAGAGCATTTTCAATATACTATTTAAAGGGACTGTAAACACTTGATAAATAAAAACTTATACTGTTTAATTATCAGCTATTATTATAAAAAATAATCTTATGCAGAGAAAAAGCGCAGTGGAAGCGTTAAAAACATTTATTTTATTGATTCACAAAATACCCTTTTCTGGCCGCCTATCTAAGAAACCTTTTTTTCCTACTCCTTCGTCAATAGCCCCTGCATCCAACTGCCGTTCGAACGTCCGTCTTCTCCTTTCCTCACAGCGCGCGTTCCCTCTTGACGTGCGCATGCGCAGTGACATCCTTAGTTCTGCCTTATACAGAATCGCAATGCTTCGTCGTGCATTGCGATTCTGTGTGTCTGATAGAGCGGTGAGTCACTCCTACAGACGAATGAGCAACATGATTAACATTTCAATTACTATTCTTATATATTTTTGAAACGTTCACAATATGATGAAATATATTAAACAAAAAAAAACATATTTGCCAAAATTATGATCAACTAAATATACACTTTTAATTTATGGGGCATTATTTGTGGTGCATTACAAACATTGCACTTACCCAAAAAAAAAATATATTTTTTTAAATTGCTCGTTATAGTTTAGGGTGGGTTGCTAAATGATTCTCTTTGCAAGCGATGAGGAACTTGAATGTAACATAAGCAGTGAATTGCAATGCGCTTTGCATCGCGATCCACTGCTTATATTGTGAAGTAGACTTGTGGATTTGCGCAGGCGCAAGGTTACACATAATGCGCGCTCCGGGTATAGAGATGGGAGGAGGAAGTGTCTGTATGACGTAAGTGCCCTGCAGCGCTGACTTTGATATAGATTTTACTCAGGCTGCATGGGCGGACGGAGCAGTAAATAAGATGTAAAGAAAAAAAGTGAGTTTTATTCGCTTCCGCAGCGCTTACACTCTGCACAATATAATAATTATATTACATTTCTACTTAAAAATTTATATGGTGGGTAAGAAATAAGAAAGTTTACAGTCCCTTTAAAAACATATTTTGTTCTGGTATCTTTTGTTTAACAGCATACCAAAGTAGGCATTAGAGCAGCTAGCTGGTGATTGGAGGCTACACACACACACATATATACCTCTTGTCACTGGCTCACCAGATGTGTTCAGCAGGGGTTTTGCAGGGTTTAAGCACATAGTACTATGCAAGTAACAGTGCAATGTTAAAATCCTCTATAGAAAGTATTTTCTTTTTACACATACTGTATGTCCCTTTAAATGTAAACATAAACTAGCAGGAAATAAATACTGATTTGCAACTGATACTGCTTTAGTAGTGCCTGTTGGCTTTTTAAGGAAACTCCCACAGCTCTACTAATGGAAATAAGAACATTATCCAACAGCCCAATGAGAAAAAATGGTTTTATTCAGCATGGTGATATCCAATGTTCAATTTACAAGTAGTAAAATAAAATACAGGGGGATTATTTTTGTTCCAGATAAAAGCCATTTTTCTTAGGTTTACTAAATCAAATAAGAGACTACAGAAAGTTTTTAATACTTATTATCTACAAAATGTAGCTAAATACAGTAGATTTGCAGAATCAACAAATGCATGATAAAAAGGCAATGCAATAGCACTTAGTCTGAACTTCAAATGAGTAGTAGATTTTTTTTCTGACAAATTTAAAAGTTATGTCTATTTCCTATCCCACTGCATTATGTGACAGTCATCAGCCAATCACAAAGGCATATACGCATATATTCTGTTAATTCTTGCACATGCTCAGTAGGAGCTAGTGACACGCTCTATTTAAATCATGAAAGTTTAACTTTGACTTGAGTGTCCCTTTAACTATCACTCTTGTGTTAAGATATAGCTTTTATTTACCTAGTTAAAAAAAGAATTTGCAGTTTTAGTGCACAATTCTAAAACACAAATACATATACATTCAAACCAAAAGTTAAAAACACATTGTATCAGTTTAAATTTAGCAATATAGAGGGGCGTCAAACGTGAAGCATTTTTTCCAATTTTAACTTGCTTGTTGTCAGCTTTACTATGAATTTGTAGTAACAATGTAAAGCAGTTTGGAGATTTATTTCTCATTAGATACTGTTACAATAATTGGCTCCCGGATTGTTCATAGTTGTGGTGCCTTTGCTAAGAAATATTTTGCTTTTGCAACTCCTTTGGGAACATATACCATAGATATCAGCACACCAGTGAATTGGATACATTTGTTGCTGAAGAATTTTTAACAAAAACGCTCTATATTGCTAATTTTAAAAGGGCCAGGGAACCCCAAATTTTTCTTTCATGATTTGAATACAATATACAATTTCAAACAACTTTCCAATTTACTTCTGTTACCAAATTTGCTTTATCATCTTGTTATCCTTTGCTGAAGGAACAGCATTGCGCTACTGGCAGCTAGATGAAAACAATCAGTTAGCCAATCACAAGAGACAAATGTGTGCAGGCACCAATCATCAGCTAGCTCGCACTAGTGACGAAGCACATTTGAAAATAGAAGTGAATTTGAAAGTGTCTTAAAATGCCATGCTCTATCTGAATCATACAAGTGTAATTTTGACTTTCCTACCTCTTTAAGCTGATAAAATGTGTTTTTAACTTTTGGTTTGAATGTGTATGTATGTGTGTTTTAGAATTGTGCAGTAAAACTGCTGATTCTTTTTAAACTATGTAAATAAAAAGTATATTTTAACTCAAGAGTGATAGTTAAGCTACATTTTCCAGATAATAGGTGTTAAAAACTTTCTGCAGTCACTCATTTGACTTGGTAAACCTACATATTTGTCCTAGTTGTTAACACCCCTACACACACACACATTATATATATATATATATATATATATATATATATATATATATATATATATATATATATATATATATATATTTATTTTTTTATTTTTACGTCGGGGTTAGGCTCCAGAAGGAATGGTTGTAAATTGAAACCGTTGTAAATCGAAACCCAGTTTATAATGTAAGTCAATGGGAAGTGAGGGAGATAGGTTCCAGGTCCCTCTCAAAATTGTCATAAGTAACACCTAATACATTATTTTTAAAGCTTTGAAATGAAGACTTTAAATGCTAAACAGCATTATAAACCAAATAAAATAACCACACAACACAGAATATATAATTAAACTAAGTTAAATGAACAAAAACATTTGCTAAACAGCATTATAAACCTAATAAAATAATCACACAACACAGACTTCACTTGCATTTTTCTGCAAACAGTTCTTTCTATGCATTCCAATCTGGATTGATTTATAGACAGGAAGATCTTGTTCCTTTGAAATCTGCTTGATAGCTCAGGTCTGGTTAAACTGATTAATTTCAGCTTGCTTGGCTTTGCTGCAACACAAGCGGACAGCTCCACCTACTGGCTATTTTAATAAATGCACTGCTTCTCAATGCTTTTCAATAGCAGTCACATGACTGGAAAAAAGGTTGTTATTCTGAAACTGTGTAAATTGAACCATTGTAAAACGAGGGCCACCTGTATGTGTGTATATATATATATATATATATATATATATATATATATATATATATATATATATATATATATATATATATATATATATATATATATATGAAACAAAAAAAGCGTGTATGTCAAAGGGTTAAAAAACCTCTCTTTCAAAACACAGAACTGCGCTCTAAATAAACCTATTTTTTTAAAATACAATATAAATATCTGGATGATGCCAAAATCAAAACATTCAAATAATCAAATAATATTGATTCATTGAAAATATATAACAGAATGAAATATATAATGATAAGATAATAAATCACAATAAAAAGGATAAGTTGGTTGGATCCCACGTAATAGTGCAGATCAATTGTAGGTGTCGGCTGCTGTATCTTATTAATCCTCCGGAATCTCACGGAGTAAGGTAGAAATCTAAAAAAATGAGAAAGAAAGCGCACAAAGGCACCTACATAGTGCAAATCAATTTAATTTAAACAATAATACAGGGGTATATTAAAACTGCTCCCCGTAGGGTATCTACTCACAAGAGTCAACCTCAAACTTGTGAGGTATGTTTGAGCATGTAGTTTGAAAGTTCCGCTCAGAACCGCTTGCTATGAAAGTGCTTAATCAAAGAAGTCAGGACAAATCCAACCTGAATGCCGGGTGTCGCTGTCTGTAACTCGAGATCTGGACAAGTATTTCTCCCGGCCTCTTATTCCACTCACATCCCTTTTTGGTAGGAGTTTTTTTGGGATACAATCTTTCTTGAGCAAAATGGTCCGTGCAGATACAAACACAGCTGATCGCAAATAGTGCTGGCAGAATGGTGAACCGCTGAGGGAGAGAGCTGAGATCCCAGGAACAATTAATGAGGATTCAGAATTCAGTCTGTGCTGATCCAAAGTGAGGCTAGAGTGATGATTCTCAGTAGTATCAAATTACCTAGCCAGGTAATTTGATACTACTGAGAATCATCACTCTAGCCTCACTTTGGATCAGCACAGACTGAATTCTGAATCCTCATTAATTGTTCCTGGGATCTCAGCTCTCTCCCTCAGCGGTTCACCATTCTGCCAGCACTATTTGCGATCAGCTGTGTTTGTATCTGCACGGACCATTTTGCTCAAGAAAGATTGTATCCCAAAAAAACTCCTACCAAAAAGGGATGTGAGTGGAATAAGAGGCCGGGAGAAATACTTGTCCAGATCTCGAGTTACAGACAGCGACACCCGGCATTCAGGTTGGATTTGTCCTGACTTCTTTGATTAAGCACTTTCATAGCAAGCGGTTCTGAGCGGAACTTTCAAACTACATGCTCAAACATACCTCACAAGTTTGAGGTTGACTCTTGTGAGTAGATACCCTACGGGGAGCAGTTTTAATATACCCCTGTATTATTGTTTAAATTAAATTGATTTGCACTATGTAGGTGCCTTTGTGCGCTTTCTTTCTCATTTTTTTAGATATATATATAGATATATATATATATATATATATATATATATATATATATATATATATATATATATATATATATATATATATATATATATAATAATGCAAGTCATACAATTATTTGTAGCCTATTATTGTACCCTCCAAAAGTTTTCTGTTCTGCAATAAAACCCCATTTTCCCACACTAACTTCTTAGTAAATATTGAAAGGAAAGAATGTGGAAGCGATGGTAATCTTTAATGCATCACATTTGTTCCAGCACTTAAAATGATATGTGTTAATTATTTTAATGCATTATCCATTTTTAGCTCCATAAAATAAAAAAAGATGTTGCTGTTTCTGCAGCCAAAGTGGCTGTTCCTCAATTTGGCAGGGATTTTTTTTTTTCTTTTTTTGCTGATTACAGTTTAAATCACTCTTGCAATGAGCAAAAGTGCATCTCAGCTCCAGCTCTCACGTACTCCTAACTGGCAAGATGTTAAATATTTCCTATACAGGGAGTGCAGAATTATTAGGCAAGTTGTATTTTTGAGGATTAATTTTATTATTGAACAACAACCATGTTCTCAATGAACCCAAAAAACTCATTAATATCAAAGCTGAATAGTTTTGGAAGTAGTTTTTAGTTTGTTTTTAGTTATAGCTATTTTAGGGGGATATCTGTGTGTGCAGGTGACTATTACTGTACATAATTATTAGGCAACTTAACAAAAAACAAATATATACCCATTTCAATTATTTATTTTTACCAGTGAAACCAATATAACATCTCAACATTCCCAAATATACATTTCTGACATTCAAAAACAAATCAAAAACAAATCAGTGACCAATATAGCCACCTTTCTTTGCAAGGACACTCAAAAGCCTGCCATTCATGGATTCTGTCAGTGTTTTGATCTGTTCACCATCAACATTGCGTGCAGCAGCAACCACAGCCTCCCAGACACTGTTCAGAGAGGTGTACTGTTTTCCCTCCTTGTAAATCTCACATTTGATGATGAACCACAGGTTCTCAATGGGGTTCAGATCAGGTGAACAAGGAGGCCATGTCATTAGATTTTCTTCTTTTATACCCTTTCTTGCCAGCCACGCTGTGGAGTACTTGGACGCGTGTGATGGAGCATTGTCCTGCATGAAAATCATGTTTTTCTTGAAGGATGCAGACTTCTTCCTGTACCACTGCTTGAAGAAGGTGTCTTCCAGAAACTGGCAGTAGGACTGGGAGTTGAGCTTGACTCCATCCTCAACCCGAAAAGGCCCCACAAGCTCATCTTTGATGATACCAGCCCAAACCAGTACTCCACCTCCACCTTGCTGGCGTCTGAGTCGGACTGGAGCTCTCTGCCCTTTACCAATCCAGCCACGGGCCCATCCATCTGGCCCATCAAGACTCACTCTCATTTCATCAGTCCATAAAACCTTAGAAAAATCAGTCTTGAGATATTTCTTGGCCCAGTCTTGATGTTTCAGCTTGTGTGTCTTATTCAGTGGTGGTCGTCTTTCAGCCTTTCTTACCTTGGCCATGTCTCTGAGTATTGCACACCTTGTGCTTTTGGGCACTCCAGTGATGTTGCAGCTCTGAAATATGGCCAAACTGGTGGCAAGTGGCATCTTGGCAGCTGCACGCTTGACTTTTCTCAGTTCATGGGCAGTTATTTTGCGCCTTGGTTTTTCCACACGATTCTTGCGACCCTGTTGACTATTTTGAATGAAACGCTTGATTGTTCGATGATCACGCTTCAGAAGCTTTGCAATTTTAAGAGTGCTGCATCCCTCTGCAAGATATCTCACTATTTTTGACTTTTCTGAGCCTGTCAAGTCCTTCTTTTGACCCATTTTGCCAAAGGAAAGGAAGTTGCCTAATAATTATGCACACCTGATATAGGGTGTTGATGTCATTAGACCACACCCCTTCTCATTACAGAGATGCACATCACCTAATATGCTTAATTGGTAGTAGGCTTTCGAGCCTATACAGCTTGGAGTAAGACAACATGCATAAAGAGGATGATGTGGTCAAAATACTCATTTGCCTAATAATTCTGCACTCCCTGTATAGCGTTATTTATATGAGTCAGTCACAGTGACTGAGATTTTGCTTAGGCCTTGATTGTTACAGGTACCCGAGGACTGGAGTTGAGAAATTCTTAAAAAAGTGCAGGTTCATTAGCTGCTGAATGCAGAAGGTGGCGGCTCGTGGCATTTGGTTCTTTTTGGAGCTAGATTTCTTCTTGTGAATGGGCAATACACTAAGATTTGTACAAATCCAGATATTAGTTTGTTGCACTTTCACAAAAAGAAATCCGAAAAGACCCAAATGCCGTCAGCAGCCGTCTGTTTATTGAAGACTCTTCTATTCAGGGACGCTTACAACCTACACTAACCTCCTATCTCCACTGCTATCCCCTTAAACCCCATAGCATGTAAGCCTATGTGCCCAGCTGTTTGTAGTCCACCTTCATAAGAGACGACTACAGCAGTGCAACTCTCGGCAGGACTCTTCACCCATTTGATCCCTGTAATGGTTTTTTTTATATACCACCCATGTTTATAGAGCTGCGGAACCTGTTGGCACGCTACAAATACCTGATAATAATAATAAATTGTTTAAAAATATAGATAATCCCTTTATTACCCATTCCCCAGGTCTGCATAACGAACAGTTATAATAATACACGTTTAACATCTGTGAATACCTCTGCAGACTGCCCACTTATCTAAGTTAATTTGACAGACTGGCATTTTAGCCAATCAGTGTTGACTCAAATAACTTCACGGGAGTGAGCACAATGTTAAAGTGTCTAACTGTGAAAAAGTGTCAAAATACACTTAGATAAGAGGCGGCCTTAAACAACTTAGAAATTAGTTTTAGCTTTCATCAAAGAATATCGAGAGATCAAAGCAAACGTGATGATAAATGTAAATTGGAAAATTGTTTAAAAATTGCATGCCCTATCTGAATCATAAAAGTTTTAATATTTAAGTTGGCTGTCCTTTTACATTTGCATGATTCAGATAGAACATTTCATTTTAAAAGATCACTTCTATTTTCAAAAATTTACTTTGTCTTTTTTTTTCTTTTCCCTCTTTAAATAACAAAATAGGGGAAAAAAAGTAGGTACTTGCCTTCAACAAATATAACCTCTTATTTACCCCAAAACAAAACAAAAAAAACATCTTAAATGTATTAATGCAAGTGATGATGTGAGGTTAATGCATTATTTGCATTTCCTTGACATTTACAGACATTAAAAAACTGTTTTACACCTTATTTATATAAACAATGTATCAAGCGTTTATGCAAAATGTTGGCATAGTAATAAATTGCATTTCTTAATAAACACGGTCTGTAAAAATGCATGTCAATGCCATGCTGGCTGGTGTACTACACACTTATTAATTCAATTACATAGAGAGGTTAATAAAACTGAGGCTGTATTTTGTGCATTTCCACTAACTGAATACCTAATGTTCCAGGATACATTCAATCAATGACAAGCTCTGCAGAAGCCAAAATTACCACAGTCCGAATAAATTATGAAATTGTGACATCAAAATCACTATAGAGGTGCTTATGTAAACCATATATGTGTAATGTGATTTCATACAGAAATTGAAATCCAAATTAATGCAAATGCTTTCAATACTAGAAGTATTAATTACTAAATCCTCCCAAAGCTTATACATACATGCAGCACCTTCTCAAGAAAAAAAGAATTTGGAACACTCACTAATGTTACTTCAAAGCGCTCGAGGAAAGGCAGGACACGACAAATAACAGTATAGTATCCCAGGGAGTGAAGGGTACATATAATATACAGCTAGTGCTTGATAAAACCTGGGTAAGTGGCTATAGGAACAATACATAGATATGCACCCAGTATAGAGGGAGAAAACTGGATATATCGATCCAGGAAGAAGAGAGCTTATACGGGAAACACTCAGCAGAACAGGGAGTGCGCCGTATACATTAAGAACACGAAAGAATAATAAGAGCGGTGTGAGAAGTTTACACATTTCTATTTCTCAAAAATTGTTTTATAGAAGATAGACTCACCCGTTACAAGACTAGCACGTCTGGGACGCCGCACTATTTAGTGGCCTCGCTATCCCGGGGCTCACACTCTGTCCTGCGGACTCCGTACTCTAACTGCAGCAGAGCTGGGGCGCCGACACGTGTCTTGGGACAGCCAATCCTGAACAGCTAACCGGCCCGCTCTGAGACCGTAGGGAGGGCAAAAAAAAGATACGGGAGAGAGTCAGAAAAGGGAAAGACAGTGTGAGAAGAAGAGCAGGGGGAGGTAGTGAGGGAAGTGTGAGGAGAGGTTCAGGGAGAAGTAGTGAGGAAAGCGTTAGGAGAGGTACAGGGGAGAGGTAGTGACTGAGGGAAGTTTTGGAAGAGGTACAGGGAGAGGTAGTGACTGAGGGAAGTGTTATGAGAGGTATAGGGAGAGGTAGTGACTGAGGGAAGTGTTAGGAGAGGTACAGGGAGAGGTAGTGACTGAGGGAAGTTTTGGAAGAGGTACAGGGAGAGGTAGTGACTGAGGGAAGTGTTAGGAGAGGTACAGGGAGAGGTAGTGACTGAGGGAAGTGTTAGGAGAGGTACAGGGAGAGGTAGTGACTGAGGGAAGTGTTAGGAGAGGTATAGGGAGAGGTAGTGACTGAGGGAAGTTTTGGAAGAGGTACAGGGAGAGGTATTGACTGAGGGAAGTGTTAGGAGAGGTATAGGGAGAGCTAGTGAGGGAAGTGTTAGGAGAGGTATAGGGAGAGCTAGTGAGGGAAGTGTTAGGAGAGGTATAGGGAGAGCTAGTGAGGGAAGTGTTAGGAGAGGTACAGGGAGAGCTAGTGAGGGAAGTGTTAGGAGAGGTAGTGACTGAGGGAAGTGTTGGGAGAGGTAGGGAGGGAACTGTTGGGAGAGGTATAGGGAGAGGTAGTGACTGAGGGAAGTGTTAGGAGAGGTACAGGGAGAGCTAGTGAGGGAACTGTTGGGAGAGGTATAGGGAGAGATAGTGACTGAGGGAAGTGTTGGACAACTTGGGAGAGGTAGGGAGGGAAGTGTTAGGAGAGGTATAGGGAGAAGTAGTGACTGGGGGAAGTGTTGGGAGAGGTAGTGACTGAGGGAAGTGTTAGGAGAGGTATAGGGAGAGCTAGTGAGGGAAGTGTTAGGAGAGGTATAGGGAGAGCTAGTGAGGGAAGTGTTAGGAGAGGTACAGGGAGAGCTAGTGAGGGAAGTGTTAGGAGAGGTAGTGACTGAGGGAAGTGTTAGGAGAGGTATAGGGAGAGCTAGTGAGGGAAGTGTTAGGAGAGGTACAGGGAGAGCTAGTGAGGGAACTGTTAGGAGAGGTAGTGACTGAGGGAAGTGTTGGGAGAGGTAGGGAGGGAACTGTTGGGAGAGGTAGTGACTGAGGGAAGTGTTAGGAGAGGTACAGGGAGAGCTAGTGAGGGAACTGTTGGGAGAGGTAGGGAGGGAACTGTTGGGAGAAGTAGGGAGGGAACTGTTGGGAGAGGTATAGGGAGAGGTAGTGACTGAGGGAAGTGTTGGACAACTTGGGAGAGGTAGGGAGGGAAGTGTTAGGAGAGGTATAGGGAGAAGTAGTGACTGGGGGAAGTGTTAGGAGAGGTATAGGGAGAGGTAGTGACTGGGGGAAGTGTTGGGAGAGGTAGTGACTGAGGGAAGTGTTAGGAGAGGTATAGGGAGAGGTAGTGACTGAGGGAAGTGTTAGGAGAGGTAGTGACTGAGGGAAGTGTTAGGAGAGGTAGTGACTGAGGGAAGTGTTAGGAGAGGTATAGGGAGAGGTAGTGACTGAGGGAAGTGTTAGGAGAGGTACAGGGAGAGCTAGTGAGGGAAGTGTTAGGAGAGGTAGTGACTGAGGGAAGTGTTAGGAGAGGTAGTGACTGAGGGAAGTGTTGGGAGAGGTAGTGACTGAGGGAAGTGTTGGGAGAGGTAGTGACTGAGGGAAGTGTTGGGAGAGGTAGTGACTGAGGGAAGTGTTGGGAGAGGTAGTGACTGAGGGAAGTGTTGGGAGAGGTAGTGACTGAGGGAAGTGTTGGGAGAGGTAGTGACTGAGGGAAGTGTTGGGAGAGGTAGTGACTGAGGGAAGTGTTGGGAGAGGTAGTGACTGAGGGAAGTGTTGGGAGAGGTAGTGACTGAGGGAAGTGTTGGACATCTTGGGAGAGGTGGGGAGGGAAGTGTTAGGAGAGGTATAGGGAGAGAGTGTGACTGAGGGAAGTGTTAGGAGAGATGAAAGCAGTGTGAGAATAAATTCATGAGGACGTAAAAAAAAAAAAAGTTGAATGGAGGGAAAGAAAAAAGTCCTACTCTGTCTCATTTTTAATGGAAAATATGTGCTGTTTGGCTATCTCATTTGGAAGCAGTCCAGTTTCAATAGAAATTCAATATCTTTCTAACAAACAATACTTTTGTAATAACTTAAATTATCTCATGTTTTATTCCATATCAAGGGTTGGGAAATGTGTGTGCCTGGTACAAATATCTGTGTACAGTATGTAGAACTGTTTGCACAAACAAATATAATTAGTTTACCCTGCTAGAATTCTAACAATAGCAAATAACAACTGTTTTCAATAGGAAGACATGCTAGATTGACAGGTTATGAAAAGGAAACTGAACTAATGGAGTGAACTTTAGAGTGAGGTTGTGGGAATGGTTTAGGTCTAAAGCACGGATGGCCAACTGGCGGCCCAAGGGCCTCATGTGACCATCCGAACTAGTCTTTGCAGCCTGGGGAAAAAGCAGGACTGAGAATATGTGCTATAGTTTTTGTGGCCCCAGGGAAAGGCAAAAATAAAAATGTGTGCTGGCCTGGCCAAATCTCAAAAGAGACCTAGAAAGGGGAAAATAGAAAATGAGGGTACCCTGCAACCTTACCTAAATCACATGTGGCACAGCACCTGTGATAGATTCCAGCTACCCTGACTGGGTAGCTCCACCAATGGATCCTCCCGATGCCTAGAACCTGCCTCTATGCAGCAGAGGAAGTGATTCTAGCAGAGCCCACCCAAATAACTAGACAGACTAGCATTCAGGTGAAAACACAAAGTACTTTTTTTTGGGAAAAGCACAAGACATTTATACACAAATTGATCTTGATAAGAGCTTTATCAGTCCCCCCGCCCATCTCCCACCATTCCCACCCCTCAAGACAGGTTGGCATTGGCACCTCCATAATGTCTGAACATGGAGGCATCTGTGAGGACAGAAAAACGTTTGGTGGGGTTAGGAGCAGCCAGTACTGGAGCAGAGATTAAGGCAGACTTAAGACTCTGGAAGGCAGTTTCACATTCTGGGGACCACAGGACCTGTCGAGGTAGTCGCTTATGGGTCAGGTCGGTCAGGGGTTTGGCTAGGGCACTGTCAATGGGGACAAGTAACCAGCGGTCCCTAGAAAAGCTAGGACTTGGGTTTTGGTCCGGGGAGTGGTTTTGGCCACTGCTTTCCGCAGCCCACTCAGTGGCCCAGATACTGGCCCTCCGAGCGCCCGATGGTACACTTGTCAGGTTTCAGGGTCAGTCAGGCGGCTCTGAGGCGATCTAAAGCAATGTCTAGGTGGGCCAGATGGTCCTCCCAGGTGTCGCTATAGATGGTGATGTCGTCCAGGTATGCTCAGGCATAGTCCTGGAGGCCATCCATCAGGCGATCCACCATCCTTTGGAAGGTGGCTGGTGCATTCTTCATCCCAAAAGGCATAACCTTGAACTGGTAGAGGCCAAAGGGGGTGATGAAGGCAGACTTGGGGACGGGCTCAAGGTCTAGAGGGATCTGCCAGTATCCCTTGCTGAGGTTGAGGGTGGTCAGGAAGTGGCCGCAGGTGATTCTGTCTAATAGGTCATCGACTTGGTTCATAGGGTAGGCGTTAGTGGTGGTTCTGTCATTGAGCTTACGGTAGTCAATACAGAACCGGGTAGTTCCTTCCTTTTTTCATACCAGCACCACTTGGGAGGCCCAGGGACTGTTGGATGGTTCAACTACACCTAGGTCCAACATTCCTTGAAGCTCACAGTGCATGCTGTCCCTTACTGCTTCTGAGACCCTGTAGGCTACTTGTCACAGGGGAGCCTGTTCTGGGGTCTCCACTCAGTGTACGGCCATTGTGTTGTACCCAGGGACAGTAGAGAACATATCTCTTCTCTTTTCCAGGAGTTGCCAGACTTGCTTTCTCTGCTCAGTCCCTAACCTCTCGTCTAGGGGTATGTCGGTCACTTCTTGGGGGGTGTCAGTGGGTCCGGGGAGCTCCGGCATTGAAAGACTCTCAAAGTTCTCCACCCCCGGAGCACAGATAGCAGCCACATTCTCGACCCTTTCTACATATGCCTTCATCATGTTCATATGAAAGGTCCGGCGGACCCGGTCATCTGAGCATTTGGCTACCAAGTAAGTGGTGCCAGGAGGCCTGTAGCTTGCCTGTTTTGACAGGCTTCAGGGTGAGGACCTTCTGTCCTACTGACAGGGTGCGGGTGTGAGCATTCCAGTCGTACCAACTCTTTTGTTTACGCTGGGCGACATGAAGGCTCTCTCGCACCTGTTCAGCGAGGTCCTTCAGTCGGTCCCTGAGTTGGAGAACGTACTCCACAACACAGTGTTCTTCCCCCCTTATAGTCCCTTCCCAGTGGGCTCTTACTAAGTCAAGGGGTCCCCTTATCTTCCGGCCATACACTAATTCAAAGGTAGAGAAACCTGTGGGTTCCTGGGGCACCTCTCTGTATGCAAAGAGGAGGTGTGGCAGGAATCTTTCCCAGTCCTTGTGAGTGGCCGATAACATCCTAAGCAGCTGCTTTAGGGTCCCATTGAACCGCTCACATAGCCCATTCATCTGGGGATGGTAGGGGGCACTGTGCAGGGGTTTGATCCCGCACAATCTCCATAACTGCTGAGTGATTTTCGCAGTGAACGATGTTCCCTGGTCGGAAATTACTTCCCTGGGGAAGCCTACCCTGGTGAATATCCGGAGCATTGCATCTGCTACGGTCTCCACCTGGATATTAGCCAAGAGGATTGCCTCCGGGTATCGAGTGGCATAGTCCACTACTGTAAGGATGTACCTTTTCCCTGATGGGCTGGGCCAGGCTAACAGCCCCACTATGTCCATTGCAACCCTGCTAAAGGGTTCGTCAATAATAGACAGAGGGTGTAGGGGGGCTTTAGTATGATCCCCTGTTTTCCTTACTTTCTGGCACACCTCACAAGATTTACAGTATTCTCTATTATCTACTGTAATTCCTGACCAGAAAAGGGTTTGGGTCAAGCAGTGGTGGGTCCTGGCCTTTCCTAAGTGACCAGCTAGGGGAATGTCGTATTCTATTTTCAGTAGGTCGGACCGAAATTCTTCGGTACAACCAGCTGATGTTTGGGCACCAGTCCCTTTTTCCTCTCGGGAGATCCAGTACAGGAGCCCCCTTTCCCATTGGAGCCGCTCTTTCTCGGAGCTCTGGGGGTCAGTACCCACCTGATCTCTGTAGGGGGTTAAGGTTGGGTCGTTCAGGGTCTCCTAGGCAAAGTTGGAGGGGGACGCCCAGGAGGGTCGGTCTGGGGCTAGGGGGGTAGTCAGAGCGGAAGGTCGGGGGTAAGGTTGGAGTCAGAGCATAATGTCTCACCTGGGTCCCTGGAGTCGGTGTGATGGCTTGGCGTCTGGCCTGCTGGCATCTGGTCACTGGGCATGTATTTGGGGAGGTATTCCCCATGAAGGCTGAGACAAGGTGACCAAGGTCGTCTCCCAATAGGACCTCGGCAGGGAGCTGCTGCATAACGCCCCCTTCCACATCACGGGAGCCTGTTTTTCAGTTCAAGTGTACCCAGGCCGTGGGGACCTCCAGGATGGCACCTCTGACTACCCAGACAGCAAGGGTTCTCCTTGGGAACTAGGTGGGGTTGGATTAGGGAGACAGTGGCTCCAGTGTCCCTGAGCCGCCTGCCCATTGACCCAGACATCCTGCCGATGATGCTGGTGATTATCTTTAATTACAAGGCCAACCTCATGCAGGATGCCAACCTCTTCATCTGGCCATTCCGCATAGTTGGCAGGACCCACTGGGTGGAAGCAGAGCGATTTACAGGCTGTGGTCCTGGGGCAACCTGGCACCGGGCATCTACATACTGTTCGGCCAGGGTGGCTGCTTGGTCCGCATTGTTGGGTCTTTTATCTTTCACCCAGTCCCGTATCTCTGCCGGAGCACTGTTTTAAAACTGCCACAGAAGGATGAGCTGTACCGCCTCTGACAAGGTGGTTATATGGCAACCGGTGATCCAAGAGTCCAGGGACCAGGCTAACCAGTGGGCAAACTCGGTGTATGGTTGCCCCTCTTGTCTCTGAAGCTCCTGGAATTTTAGCCGGTGTGCCTCCGGCGTGAGTCCATAGCGGGCAAGGATGTGTTCCCTCACCCGGTCGTAATTGACTTGGTCTTCGGAGGGGATGGTGTGGAAAGTCTCTAAAGCCCGACTAGCCAGTTTCAAGAGCAGGATAGTGACTTGGTCGGCATCGGCAACCCCCTGCAACCGACACTGTGTCTCAAAAAGCTGAAGGTAGCGGTTGATCTCCTCTGCCCCATCATCCTGGAAAGCCTAGAAGGTGGCATGGGGTAGCTTCTTGGGTAGAGTCAGGGAAGCCAGGGGATCTGGTACAACCCCCCATAGACTTCTGTAGCTCCATCAAATGTACCTTAGTGGCGTCGGCAATGACCTGAGTAACAATCTCCTCGGGAAGGGGGGTTAGATCCATAGAGGTCCAGTTGCCACTGGATCTGTCTCTGGAGATCCTACATGGTAGTCTCCGGGGTGGAGACGGTACTGGGCTGGCTAATGCCTTGGCCATCATGCGACCCACCCGCCAGATCATTAGCCTGATCACCTTCCATAAGCTCAGCTACGAGGGCAGTCTTTGTCTTGGAACAAGCTACTCCTCCTCTGGTTTGCCGTAAGCTCTGCAGTTCGTCCTTCCGGAGCCTTTGATATTTTTCCATCTGGCAAGGACTTCATGTGGTGGTTTGGACGTTCCAGGTAATCGGAAGAATCCCACCCCTGCCACCACTGTGATGCATTCCAGCTACTCTGACTGGGTAGCTCCGCCAATGGATCCTCCTGATGCCTGGAACCTGTCGTTATGTAGCGGAGGAAGGGACTCTAGCAGAGCCCACCCAAATAACTAGACAGACTAGCATTCATGTGATAACACGAAGTACCTTTAATTGGGAAAAACACACAACATTTTATACACAAATTGATCTTGGTAAGAGCTTTACCAGTAGTCCCCCTCCCATCTACCGCAATTCCCACCCCTCCAGACAGGTTAGCGCCTCCATAATGTCCCATGGCCCCCACTGTCCAGCAGTTTAGAGATGGTGTATTTGGAGTGATCCTGGGGGAGTGGTGGCAAAAGCCCTGTCGTTGAAAAGCCCTGGGTCTTGAGTTATTATACTCCAAAAAGCACCTTGATCCATGGCGCGGCTCTAAAGTTATGGGCAACCAAATGTACACCGGGAAGGCCACTGGGAAAGGGATGTTGAAGGGGGGTCTGGGACCCCCGGTTCCCAAGGGAGCTCCCTTCCGGCAATCACCATACCTCTTGCCCTTCCCATAGGGAACTAATCCCTTAAAAGAGTGGAGCTTTGGGGCAAAGGACGACTGGAGCAACCTGAGACAAAGAAGACCAGGAATCCGAGCTGATGCGGCAGGCCAGTGGAAGGGCAGTCTGCTGAATAGGGCTCTGAAATCCCGGTTCTCACTGAAGCTCACCTCTGGCAACTGGGCCATCTCTTGCCCTCCCCAAGGGGTTCCAATCCCCAAGAGAGCAGAACTCTGGGACTAGGGGCCTCTGAGGAGGCCGGAGGTAAAGGTGCACGGAGGTTGCTGGATGCGGCGGGCAGCTGGTAGTTGGAGCCCAGCCTGCCAGAGAGGGATAGGTCGGTCAGAGACCAGCTCTTTCAAGATCAGGTGTACAGATGAAAACAAGGGAAACCAAAGCTCTGGGAGATTGTGGTTGCTCTGAGGAACCCAAAACCGCTGAGAAACAACAGGGGGTAGGAGTTTAACCCCTGCAGCCCGGTATCCGTGAAAGCACCTTTTTAGGAAGTATATTATTATTTGTGTGTTTAATAATAATACATTTAAGTCCAGCTGTTTAAGGATTGTAAAATGTCAGGAAGTTGGCTGTCCATAGTTTAAATGACATGAAACCCACACTTTTTCTTTCATGGTTCAGATAGAGCATATGATTTAAAACAATGTTTCAATTTAATTATATTATCACATTTGCAGTAGTGCACTACTGTGAGCCAGCTGTGCAGCCACCAATTGCTGCTTCAGAGTCTATCTAGGCATGCTTTTTAACAAAGGATACCAAGAGAACAAAGCAAATTAGGATATCAAAGTAAATTGTAAAGTTGTTTAAAATTTTATCTGCTATCTGAATGCACATCGATAAATGCCGACAGCATACACTCTCGGCAGTTACCATTGCACCAGCAGTTCTTGTGAACTGCTGGTGTAATGCCGCCCCCTGCAGATTCGCTGCCAATTGGCCGCTAGCAGGGGGTGTCACTTAACCCGATCGTATTTGATCGGGTTGATTTCTGGCAATTTCTGTCCGCGGCCTCAGAACAGGCGGACAGGTTATGGAGCAGCAGACCTCTGCTTCATAACCTCTTTTTCCGGCGAGCTTGATAAATATGCCCCTATGTGTGAATCACAATGAAATTCACATATGTTATTTATCATGAAAAAAATTATAATTGACCTGTTTATACAATTTTATTGTAGTTACAAATTACCAGTGGCCATATCAATTTGATACTTAGCCTGTGGGCTGCTGTTCACTTAAAGGGGCATTCCATCCAAAATTGGAATCCACCTGGATGCATTTCAGTTTTGAATAGAAGCATTTTTGTAATATACATGCATTAGCAAAAATGCTTCTGGTAAAAGATATAGCTGTTTCAAAAGTGTATTTAAGTATGCACCGTGCACCAGCATTTTGAACACAGCACTTGACAGAGAGCCTAAGGTGCTTATACCATCTGGCAAAGACTCAGTGTGTTCGTTGCTGACATGATACAAGCCTCACTAATGCTCTGAGCAACTGCAGTATTTAAAATAATGGTGCACCGAGATTGTAAGTTCCCACGGGAACAGGGCTCCCAATTCCTCCTGTATTTGTTTGTTAAATTTTGTCTGGTGTCTCATATTGTACTGTCCTTTTATCTTTGTTACCTATGAAGAGCGCTACGGAATCTGTGGGCGCTTCATAAATAAAGAAGAATAATAATAATAATTATGCTTCACATGCACATGAAGAGAAAAAATGCTAAGACTAAAACAGTGATAACTTTTACTAGAAGCATTTTTGCCAGTACATGTATAATGCAAATATTTCTATTCAAAAATGTAATTCAACTATGTGCATTTATATTTTGACTGGAATGTCCCTTTAACCCCTTAGTAAACAGACCCTTTTTCCATTTTCTTACTAAGGACCAGGGCTGTTTTTACATTTCTGCTGTGTTTGTGTTTAGCTGTAATTTTCCTTACTTATTGTATGGTAAGATTAAAATCACAAGCAAATTATGCTAGATTTAAGAATAGGTATTCAAATAAGTAAGGAAAGGTGTACTATCCCTTTGAATGGCCTAGGATGTGGATATTAATTATTATTATTATTATTGGTTATTTGTAGAGCGCCAACAGATTCTGCAGCACTATTAACAAAGGCGGAGTAAAAAAAAACCAGTTATAGGGATCAAATGGGTAGAGGGCCCTGCCAAGAGTTGCACTGTTGTAGTCAGCTCTTGAGAAGGTGATCAACAAACAGCTGGACTCTTAAGCTTACATGCTAGGGGGGTTCAGGGGATAGCAATGGAGGAGAGGAACTGGTATAAAGTAAGGTTAGCGTAGGTTGTATGCATCCCTGAACAGTAGAGTCTTTAGGGAGCACTTGAAGCTTTTAAAACTAGAAGAGAGTCTTGTGGAGCGAGGCAGAGAGTTCCACAAGATGGGAGCCAGTCTGGAGAAGTCCTGTAAACGAAAGTGTGATGAGGTGACAAGAGAAGAGGAGAGTAGGAGGTCTTGAGCAGAGCGAAGGGGACGGGAAGGAGAGTATCTGGAGACAAGATCTGAGATATAGGGGGGAGCAGTGCAGTTGAGGGCTTTGTATGTCAGAGTGAGAATTTTGTGTTTGATCCTAGAGGCAAGAGGAAGCCAGTGAAGAGATTGGCAGAGAGGTGCAGCAGATGAAGAGCGACTTGTAAGGAAGATGAGTCTGGCAAAGGCATTCATTAAGGATTGTAAAGGAGCTAGGCGGTAGGTGGGGAGACCAGAGAGGACAGAGTTGCAGTAATCGAGGCGGGAGAGGATAAGAGAGTGGATTAAAATCTTAGTTGTGTCTTGTGTAAGGAAGTGTCTAATTTTAGAGATGTTTTTAAGGTGGAAGCGGCAGGCTTTAGCCAAGGACTGAATGTGAGGAGTGAAAGAAAGATCTGAGTCAAATGCGACCCCGAGACATTGGGCATGCAGGGTAGGGGTAATGATGGAGTTGTCAACAGTTATAGAGAGATTGGGGGTGGAGAGTTTTGAAGAAGGGGGGAAAATAAGGAGCTCAGTTTTGGAGAGATTTAGCTTGAGGTAGTGAGAGGACATCCAGTTGGAGATGTGAGAAAGACAGTTAGTGACACGAGTTAGCAAGGAAGGAGAAAGGTCTGGTGCAGAGAAGTAGATTTGGGTGTCGTCGGCATACAAATGATATTGTAAACCATGGGACTTTATTAGGGAACCTAGTGATGACGTGTAGATTGAGAAGAGAAGGGGACCGAGGTCAGAGCCTTGCAGTACTCCGACAGAAAGTGGTGACGGGGCAGAGGAGGCCCCAGAGAAGGCTACACTAAAGATACGGTTTGACAGGTAAGAAGAGAGCCACGAGAGGGCTGTGTCACATATGCCGATGGATTGGAGGGTTTGGAGCAAGAGAGGGTGGTCAACAGTGTTAAAGGCTGCAGACAGATCAAGGAGAATAAGCAGAGAGAAGTGGCCTTTTGATTTTGCTGTAAGTAGGTCATTGGTAACCTTAACAATTGCTGTTTCTGTGGAGTGATGGGGACGAAATCCAGATTGCAATGGGTCAAGGAGGGAGTTTATTGTAAGGAAATGGGAAAGGCGTGCATAAGCTAGTTTTTCGAGAAGCTTTGATGCAAGAGGGAGGAGGGAAATAGGGCGGTAGTTGGATGGGGAGGTAGGATCAAGGATAGGTGTGACCAGTGAATGTTTCAGCGATGAGGGAAATATACCGGTGCTGAAGGAGAGGTTGAAAGTGTGTGTGAGTATAGGGGTAAGGGTGGCAGAGAGGGAGGGGAGTAGCTGTGAGGGGATAGGGTCAAGGGGACAGGTAGTGAGGTGAGAGCGCAGTATAAGTGCCGAAACTTCTTCCTCAGTGACATGGGAGAATGAGCTAAGTTTAAGGTTATGTGGGTTGTGGTTGATTGAGAGCATTTGAGGGGGTGAGAGAATGGAATTATGTTGAGAGCTGATTTCATTTCTGATGGAGTTGATTTTGTTATTGAAGTGGTTGGCAAAGTCTTGAGCTGACAGAGAAGTTGTATTAGGAGGTGGGGGAGGGCAGAGAAGAGTATTGAAAGTGGAGAACAAACGTTTTGGGTTTGAAGAAAGATTAGAGATAAGAGTAGAGAAGTAGTGTTGCTTATGGAAATTAAGGGCAGAGTAGTAGGAGTTCAAGATAATCAATGGTCACTTACTTTGGGTGGTATCTCTAAAGTGACTGAGAATAACTGCTTTATTGGTTTGGTGACTGCTACAGTTATATATGCAATCACAGCTGTATAGAAAAAATGTATATATTTTCTTTATTTCAATAATATAGTTACATGATGCTGTAATATGCTACCAATGTTAGTGCTGCAAAAGTAATGAATAGCACTTTTAAAGTTATAATCAATACCTTTAATATCCCCAATCAGTTCATTGTAGTCAAGGCTATACGTAATCACTATTAACCAGTGCTGTGCATATAAATCAATAAGCCAGTCAGTATTTCTATATGCTTACTGGCAATAACTATTATGCCTTGGTTAATAAGTACTATTATATTCTTCCAGCATCTGCTGGCTGATTAAAATCACTTTGAGAGCCCATTATACTCCCCAACCTCCCCTGACATGTTTTGCAGTGAACCGGCTTTCTCAAATATGTATACAGTGCCCTCCACTAATATTGGCAACCTTGGTAAATATGAGCAGAGAAGGCTGTAAAAAAATTGTCTTTATTGTTTAACCTTTTGATCTTTTGTTCAAAAAATACACAAAAACACTCTGCTCTCATGGATATCAAACAATTGCAAATACAACTCAGGTTTATAAAAAAAAAAGTTTTTGTTAAATATATGTGTGCTACCTCCTTTTGCCAAGATAACAGCTCTGAATCTTCTCCTATAATGCCTGTTGAGGTTGGATAATACATGGCAAGGAATCTGAGACCATTCTTCCATACAGAATCTCTCCTAATCCTTTAACTATCGAGGTCGATGCTGGTGGCTTCTCCTTTTCAGTCCACCCCACAGGTTTTCTATGGGCTTCAAGTCAGGGGACTGGGAAAGCTATGGCAGAACCTTGATATTGTGGTCAGTAAACCTTTTCTTTGTTGATTTTGATGGATGTTTTGGATCATTGCCTTGGTGGAAGATCGAACCATGGCCTATTTTAAAATTTGTGGCAGAGACAGTCATGCACGTGAATTTGCTGAGGAGTGAGCACTGATTGGCTAAAATGCAAATCTGTCAAAAGAACTGAAATAAGGGGGCTGTCTGGAGAGGCTTAGATACAAGGTAATCACAGAGGTAAAACATGTATTATTATAACTATGTTGGTTATGAAAAGCTGGGGAATGTGTAATTAAGGGATTATCTATCTTTTAAAACAACAAATATTCTGGTGTTGATTGTCCCTTTAACTGTGGGTATGAGGTACATTTTTTTATATGGCTACCTCTCTGTGTGCGCCATAGCCACTTCTGGTGTTTATTGCCAAAAAGCTCTATTTTGGTTATATCTGACTATTGAACCCAATCCCATTTGAAGTTCCAGTAGTGTCTGAAAAACTGAAGACTCTTGATTTTGTTTTTAGATGAATGTAGAGGCTTTTTTCTTGAAAGCCTTCCAAACAACTTGTGATGATGTAGGTGACGCGTCGGATTGTAGTTTTGTAGACTTTCTGACCCCAAGATGCAACTAACTTCTGCATTTCTCCAGTTGTGATACTTGGAGATATTTTGGCCACTTGAACCATCCTCTTCACAGTACGTTGAGACAATAT
>NC_069499.1:261009126-261179126 GCF_027579735.1 Bombina bombina | reverse complement strand
TAAAGGTAGAAGAAATCCTATTGGCTAATCCAATCAGCCAATAGAATACGAGCTCAATCCTATTGGCTGATTCGATCAGTCAATAGGATTGAAGTTCAATCCTATTGGCTGATTCGATCAGCCAATAGGATTTTTTCTACCTTAATTCCGATTGGCTGATAGAATTCTATTAAATAAATTAATCCTATTTAAAACTAAATACTTACCTATAAAATAAACCATAAGATAGCTACAATATAACTAAGTTACATTTGTATCTATCTTAGGGTTTATTTTTATCTTACAAGCAACTTTGTATTTATTTTAACTAGGTAGAATAGTTATTAAATAGTTATTAACTATTTAATAACTACCTAGTTAAAATAAGTACAAATTTACCTCTAAAATAAATCCTAACCTAAGTTACAATTACACCTAACACTACACTATCATTAAATTAATTACCTAAACTAACTACAATTAAATACAATTAAATTAAATAAACTAAAGTACAAAAAAACAAACACTAAATTACAGAAAATAAAAAATAATTACAATTTTTTAAAGTATTTACACCTAATCTAATCCCCCTAATAAAATAAAAAAGCCCCCCAAAATAATAAAAATCCCTACCCTATACTAAATTACAAATAGCCCTTAAAAGGGCTTTTTGCGGGGCATTGCCCCAAAGTAATCAGCTCTTTTACCTGTAAAAAAAAAATACAATACCCCCCCCAACATTAAAACCCACCACCCACACACCCAACCCTACTCTAAAACCCACCCAATCCCCCCTTAATAAAACCTAACACTAACCCCTTGAAGATCACCCTACCTTGAGCCGTCTTCACCCAGCCGGGCACAAGTGGTCCTCCAGAGGGCAGAAGTCTTCATCCGATCCGGGCAGAAGAGGACCTCCAGACGGGCAGAAGGCTTCATCCAGGCAGCATCTTCTATCTTCATCCATCCGGAGCGGGTCCATCTTGAAGCCAGCCGATGCAGAGCATCCTCTTCTTCCGACGACTCCTGACGAATGAAGGTTCCTTTAAATGACGTCATCCAAGAAGGCGTCCCTTGAATTCCGATTGGCTGATAGGAATTAAGGTAGGAAAAATGAGCTTGCATTCTATTGGCTGATTGGAACAGCCAATAGAATACGAGTTCAATCCTATTGGCTGATCGGATCAGCCAATAGGATTTTTCCTACCTTAATTCCGATTGGCTGATAGAACCCTATCAGCCAATCGGAATTCAAGGGACGCCATCTTGGATGACGGCATTTAAAGGAACCTTCATTCGACCTCTCAACCCTGCTTTTTAAGGCTAACCCAAGACTCGTAATCTAGCCGTTAGTTAATTGTAGTAATTTTATTTAGATTTATTTAAATTATGTTTAAGTTAGGGGGGTGTTAGGGTTAGGGTTAAACTTAGGTTTAGGGGGTAATACATTTAATATAGATGCGGCAACGTTGGGGCGGCAGATTAGGGGTTAATAAATGTAAGTAGGTGTCGGCGATGTTAGGGATGGCAGGTTAGGGGTTAATAAAATTTAACTAGTGTTTGCGAGTCGGGAGTGCGGCGGTTTAGGGGTTAATATATTTCTTGAAGTGGCGGCGATGTCTGGTCAGCAGATTAGGGGTTAAAAAATGTAATTGAGTGTGTGCGATGTGGGGGGGGCTCAGTTTAGGGGTTAATAGGTAGTTTATGGGTGTTAGTATACTTTTTAGCACTTTAGTTAAGAGTTTTATGTTACGGCGTTAGCCCATAAAACTCTTAACTACTGACTTTTAAATGCAGTGGCGTCACTAGGGGGGGGCGGGGGGGGGCGGGCCGCACCCGGGTGACACCCACCAGGGGGTGACACCAAAAAAAAAAAAAAAATTTTTTTTTTTTTTTTTTTTTTTTTTTAAATTTTATTGAAATTCAAAGAAATACAATGTTGAGATGAACAGATTTTTTTTTTATTAGAGGGGCTGGCATTTATGAACATTGGTGGGACTGGGGAAGATGTAGACACACAATTTTTTTGCCCCTTGAGCCAGTGCTGCAATTTCAACAAATAGTTTTCCCGGCTGCTTTTGCTTGTTTGTACTTTGCTTCTCCCCTGCCCAATTTCGCTATGAATGTTGTGGGCATGCCGTGGGGCTTGCAAAGTTGCGCTGCTAGCCTAAACCTGCCTGCCTATCTGTGCTCACTGCTCAGTGACATGTGGAGCAGTGGAGTCACTCACTGCTGTGCTGTCTCTCTAAACGGGAACTGGCAAATCATGAGGAGATGCCTGGCACCTGACCGCATGACTGTTTGACACTGTCTTTAAAGTGAAGGAGCCACGTATGATGCCCACCAGACCACTACGGTTACGGTACACTAAGTGCACACTGAACAGGTAGGAGGGTGGGCGGGGGTCTGGGGGTGGGCAGAGTGCAGAGGTGATTGGCCATAAGAAGCGGTAGGCACGCGGCCCGGGGCTGTGCACTGACAGACTTGGAACAGAGTCAGAGAGCAGAATTTTCATTGTTTGCACCTAAAACTTTTCTTTAGTGATTTATTTTAGAGTGCTCTGTTTATCTTTCATTTGATGCTCTGCTGAGCCAGGGAGCAGCTCTAGGCATGAGCTTTATAATTAATGCAGTGCAGTTTACATATTTTGTATGTGTGTGTCTGAGTTTTTGTGTGTGTATCTGAGTGTGTTTCCGAGTGTTTGTGTGTGCATCTGAGTATGTTTTAAGTATGTCTGAGTGTTTGTATGTGTGTTTGCCTGTGTTTTTGTGTGTGTCTGCTTTCTGGGGGGGGGGGGGTGACACCATAACTTACCGCACCGGGTGACACCAACCCTAGTGACGCCACTGTTTAAATGCGCTAGGAGTCTTGACAGGAGAGGGTTTACCGCTCACTTTTTCCAAGACTCATAATACGGGCGTTAGGCAAATCCCATTAAAAAGATAGGATACGCAATTGACATAAGTGGATTTGCGGTATGCTCGAGACGCAAAAAAAAAGTGAGCAGTACAACTGTACCTGCCAGACTCGTAATACCTTTAGGGGTTAATAGGTAGTTTATGGGTGTTAGTATACTTTTTAGCACTTTAGTTAAGAGTTTTATGTTACGATGTTAGCCCATAGAACTCTTAACTACTGACTTTTAAATGCGCTAGGAGTCTTGACAGGAGAGGGTTTACCGCTCACTTTTTCCAAGACTCATAATACGGGCGTTAGGCAAATCCCATTAAAAAGATAGGATACGCAATTGACATAAGTGGATTTGCGGTATGCTCGAGACGCAAAAAAAAAGTGAGCAGTACAACTGTACCTGCCAGACTCGTAATACCTTTAGGGGTTAATAGGTAGTTTATGGGGGTTATTATACTTTTTAGCACTTTAGTTAAGAGTTTTATGTTACGATGTTAGCCCATAGAACTCTTAACTACTGACTTTTAAATGCGCTAGGAGTCTTGACAGGAGAGGGTCTACCGCTCACTTTTTCCAAGACTCATAATACGGGCGTTAGGCAAATCCCATTAAAAAGATAGGATACGCAATTGACATAAGTGGATTTGCGGTATGCTCGAGACGCAAAAAAAAAGTGAGCAGTACAACTGTACCTGCCAGACTCGTAATACCTTTAGGGGTTAATAGGTAGTTTATGGGTGTTAGTATACTTTTTAGCACTTTAGTTAAGAGTTTTATGTTACGATGTTAGCCCATAGAACTCTTAACTACTGACTTTTAAATGCGCTAGGAGTCTTGACAGGAGAGGGTTTACCGCTCACTTTTTCCAAGACTCATAATACGGGCGTTAGGCAAATCCCATTAAAAAGATAGGATACGCAATTGACATAAGTGGATTTGCGGTATGCTCGAGACGCAAAAAAAAAGTGAGCAGTACAACTGTACCTGCCAGACTCGTAATACCTTTAGGGGTTAATAGGTAGTTTATGGGGGTTATTATACTTTTTAGCACTTTAGTTAAGAGTTTTATGTTACGATGTTAGCCCATAGAACTCTTAACTACTGACTTTTAAATGCGCTAGGAGTCTTGACAGGAGAGGGTCTACCGCTCACTTTTTCCAAGACTCGTAATACGGGTGTTAGGCAAATCCCATTAAAAAGATAGGATACGCAATTGACGTAAGTGGATTTGCGGTATGCTCGAGTCGTGAAAAAAAAAGTGAGCAGTACAACTGTACCTGCCAGACTCGTAATACCAGCAGGCATTAAAAAGCAGCGTTGGGACCTCTCAACGCTGCTTTTTAAGGCTAACGCAAAACTCGTAATCTAGGTGTAAGTGTTTTAAAAAGTGTTTTACTTGAACTTTCTGATTTTGTAATTTGTAGATGTGAAAAAAACAAAAGATTTCTAACCCTTTAAGCTGATAGCTCAAAGGGATAGCCCACCTAACATTAAACTGTCATGATTCAGATACAGCAGAAATTAAAATCACCTCTTTACTGGCATGCTATTTTAAGTGTATTTCTTCCTTCTCTTGAATTTATTTTTCAGTAAGAAATGTCATTTTATATGCCAAGTCATTTTATAACACTTATGTTTTTTAAAAATAGATTGCAATCAGGAGGGGTTAGACGGGTGCAGAGAGAGCCTGGCCCAGCTCTTAAAGGGACAGGAAACCCCAAAATATTATTCCATGATTTGGATAGAACATACAATTTTAAACAACTTTCCAATTTACTTCTATCATTAAATTTGCTTCATTATCTTGTTATCCTTTGCTGAAGGAACATCATTACACTACTGGCAGCTAGCTGAACACATCTATTTAGCCAATCACAAGAGGCAAATGTGTGCAGGCACCAATTAGCAGTTAGCTCCCACTAGTGCAACTTAACGCCTAGATTACGAGTCTTGCGTTAGCCTTAAAAAGCAGCGTTGAGGGGTCCCAACGCTGCTTTTGAATGCCCGCTGGTATTACGAGTCAGGCAGGTACAGGTGTACCGCTTACTTTTTTACCGCAAATCATCTTACATCAATTGCATATCCTATCTTTTTAATGGGATTTTCCTAACGCCGGTATTACGATTGCTGGAAAAAGTGAGCGGTAGACCCTTTCCTGTCCAGACTCCTACCGCATTTAAAAGTCAGTAGTTAAGAGTTTTATGGGCTAACGCCGTAACATAAAACTCTTAACTAAAGTGCTACAAAGTACACTAACACCCATAAACTACCTAGTAACCCCTAAATAGAGCCCCCCCACATCACAAACACTTAAATACATTTTTTAACCCCTAATCTGCCGTCCCCAATGTCGCCGCTACTATATTACATTTATTAACCCATAAACCTAAGTCTAACCCTAAGTCTAACCCCCCCAACTTAAATATAATTTAAATAAAACTAAATAAAATTACTACAATTAAATAAATTAATCCTATTTAAAACTAAATACTTACCGATAAAATAAAGCCTAAGATAGCTACAATATAACTAATAGTTACATTGTAGCTAGCTTAGGATTTATAATTATTTTACAGGCAACTTTGTATTTATTTTAACTTGGTAGAATAGTTATTAAATAACTATTTAATAGCTACCTAGTTAAAATAAGTACAAATTTACCTGTAAAATAAATCCTAACCTAAATTACAATTACACTTAACACTACACTATCATTAAATTAAGTACATAAACTAACTACAATTAAATAAAATAAACTAAAGTAAAAAAAACCCCCACTAAATTACAGAATATAAAAAAATAATTACAAGTTTTATAAACTAATTACACCTAATCTAATCCCCCTAATAAAATAAAAAAAAAAACCCAAAATATTAAAATTCCCCACTCTATACTAAATTTCAAATAGCCCTTAAAAGGGCTTTTTGCGGGGCATTGCCCCAAAGTAATCAGCTCTTTTACCTGTAAAAAAAAATACAATACCCCCCCAACATTAAAACCCACCACCCACACACCCAACCCTACTCTAAAACCCACCCAATTAAGGTAGGAAAAATACTATTGGCTGATGCAATCAGCCAATAGGATTGAAGTTTAATCCTATTGGCTGATCCAATCAGCCAATAGAATTAAGCTCACATTATATTGGCTGTTCCAATCAGCCAATAGAAAGAGAGCTTAATTCTATTGGCTGATTGCATCAGCCAATAGGATTTTTCCTACCTTAATTCCGATTGGCTGATAGGATTCTATCAGCTAATCGGAATTGAAGGGACGCCATCTTGGATGACGTCACTTAAAGGAATCTTCATTCTTCAGTCGCTGTTGGATGGAAGAGGATGCTCCACGTCGGATATCTTCAAGATGGACCCGCTCCAGATGGAAGAAAATAGAAGATGCCGCCTGGATGAAGACTTCTGCCTGTCTGGATGTCCTTGTCAGCCGTTTAGGAATCAGTCCGGGATGCAACCCAACTGCTAGCGTGAATAGAAAGCACACGCTAGCACACTGAGAAATAACCAGGACGTGACCCACTCAGGAAACAGATGAGAATGGTAACAAAAATAATAATTGTTCCAGTATGCAAGGAAGCCACAAAGGAAAAAACGTCCCTTTAAGCTGGTTAGAAAAATACAAAGATAATGCTCTTATTTGAGTTTTAAGCAGGCTTGTAACAAAAAGGCAAAGTTCTCTCTTGCAGCTTGAAAAAGTAAAAGATCCTTTAAGCAGGTTTGCAACGAACAGAAAGACAAAGTTCTCTTTTGCAGCTTGAAAGTAAATGTCCCTTTAAGCAGGCTTATAACAAACACAAAGGCTAAGCTCTCTTTTGCAGCTTGTGAAAGTAAATGTCCCTTTAAGCAGGCTTATAACAAACAGAAAGGCAAAGTTCTCTTTTGCAGCTTGAAAGTAAATGTCCTTTTAAGCAGGCTTATAACAAACAGAAAGGCAAAGTTCTCTTTTGCAGCTTGAAAGTAAATGTCCCTTTAAGCAGGCTTATAATAAACAGAAAGGCATAAGCAAGGTCAGGCAGGCAGTAGTCGGCATCCAAACATCAGTAGTAGAATAAGGCAAAAGGCTTGGTCAGGCAGGCAGAAGTCGGTACACAGGAATATAAAACAGAATTTGGTATGGTACTCACAAACTCCAAGGGGAACAAACAAACGGGCCCCGAGTAAGATCTCCGGCCGTGGTTTAAAGGCAGGAGCGGCGACGTCATCAGAGGGGTGTGTCGGAGGAAGCGTCACGTTGCTAAGCAACGTGACGTCATTTACTCAGAGAAGATCCGGGAGCCGCGGTGACACGGCGATGAACGGACAAAATCATGACAGTCCTCTTCTGGCCGGATCGGATGAAGACTTCTGCCCCTCTGGAGGTCTACTTGTACACGGCTGGGTGAAGACGTCTCAAGGTAGGGTGATCTTCAAGGGGGTAGTGTTAGGTTTTATTAAGGGGGGATTGGGTGGGTTTTAGAGTAGGGTTGGGTGTGTGGGTGGTGGGTTTTAATGTTGGGGGGGTATTGTATTTTTTTTTACAGGTAAAAGAGCTGATTACTTTGGGGCAATGCCCTGCAAAAAGCCCTTTTAAGGGCTATTTGTAATTTAGTATAAGGTAGGGAATTTTTTATTTTGGGGGGCTTTTTTATTTTATTAGGGGGATTAGATTAGGTGTAATTAATTTAAAAATTTGTAATTTCTTTTTTATTTTCTGTAATTTAATGTTTGTTTTTTTGTAATTTAGTTTATTTAATTTAATTGTAATTAATTGTAGTTAGTTTAGGTAATTAATTTAATTATAGTGTAGTGTTAGGTGTAATTGTAACTTAGGTTAGGGTTTATTTTACAGGTAAATTTGTACTTATTTTAACTAGGTAGTTATTAAATAGTTAATAACTATTTAATAACTATTCTACCTAATTAAAATAAATACAAAATTGCCTATAAAATAAAAATAAACCCTAAGATGGCTACAATGTAACTATTAGTTATATTGTAGCTAGCTTAGGGTTTATTTTACAGGTAAGTATTTAGTTTTAAATAGGAATAATTTACACATAGATTTAGAGTTTTGCGTTAGCCTTAAAAAGCAGCGTTAAGGGGTCCTAACGCTGCTTTTTAATGCCCGCTGGTATTACGAGTCTGGCAGGTACAGGTGTACCGCTCATTTTTTTTCCGCGACTCGAGGCTACCGAAAATCCCCTTACGTCAATTGCGTATCCTATCTTTTTATTGGGATTTGCCTAACGCCGGTATTACGAGTCTTGGAGAAAGTGAGCGGTACAGCCTCTACCTCCAAGACTCCTAACGCATAAAAAGTCAGTAGTTAAGAGTTTTATGTGCTAACGCCGGAACATAAAGCTCTTAACTACAGTGCTACAAAGTACACTAACACCCATAAACTACCTATTAACCCCTAAACCGAGGCCCCCCCCACATCGCAAACCCTATAATAAAATTATTTAACCCCTAATCTGCCGACCGGACACCGCCGCCACCTAAATTATAGCTATGAACCCCTAATCTGCTGTCCCTAACATCGCCGACACCTATATTATATTTATTAACCCCTAATCTGTCCCCCCCAACGTCGCCGCCACCTACCTATACTTAGTAACCCCTAATCTGCTGACCGGACATCGCCGCCACTATAATAAATGTATTAACCCCTAAACCGCCGCACTCCCGCCTCGCAAACACTATAATAAATTTTATTAACCCATAATCTGCCCTCCCTAACATCGCTGCCACCTACCTACAATTATTAACCCCTAATCTGCCGTCCCCAACGTCGCCGCTACTATAATAAAGTTATTAACCCCTAAACCTAAGTCTAACACTAACCCTAACACCCCACTAACTTAAATATAATTTAAATAAATCTAAATAAATTTACTATAATTAAATAAATTATTCCTATTTAAAACTAAATACTCACCTATAAAATAAACCCTAATATAGCTACAATATAACTAATAATTACATTGTAGCTATTTTAGGATTTATATTTATTTTACAGGCAACTTTGTATTTATTTTAAATAGGTACAATAGCTATTAAATAGTTAATAACTATTTAATAGCTACCTAGATAAAATAATTACAAAATTACCTGTAAAATAAATCCTAACCTAAGTTACAAATACACCTACACTATTACCTATTACTAATTACCTACATTTATCTAAACTAAAATACAATTAAATAAACTAAACTATAGTACAAAAAAACCCACTAAATTACAAAAACAAAAAAATTACAAGAATTTTAATCTAATTACACCTAATCTAAGCCCCCTAATAAAATAAAAAAGCCCCCCAAAATAATAAAATTCCCTACCCTATACAAAATAACAAAAGTAATCAGCTCTTTTACCAGCCCTTAAAAGGGCTTTTTGCAGGGCATTGCCCCAAAGTAATCAGCTCTTTTACCTGTAAAAAAAATACAATGTAGGTGTCAGCGATAGCGGGGGCAGCAGATTAGGGGTTAACAAGTATAAGGTTAGGGATGTTTAGACTCGGGGTTCATGTTAAGGTGTTAGGTGTAGACTTAGAAATTGTTTCCCCATAGGAAACAATGGGGCTGCGTTAGGAGCTGAACGTTGCTTTTTTGCAGGTGTTAGTTTTTTTTAAGCCAGCTCAGCCCCATTGTATCCTATGGGGAAATCATGCACGAGCACGTTTTTCCAGCTTACCGCTACTGTAAGCAACACTGGTATTGAGGGTTGAAGTGGAGCTAAATTTGGCTCAACGCTCACTTTTCTGAGGCTAACGCAGCGATTCAGAAAACTCGTAATACCAGAGTTGGCTTAAGGGTGCGCTGGAAAAAAAGGCTTGTTACCACCACAAAAACTCCAAATCTAGCCGTTATATACTCCAAATCTAGCCGTTATAAACTCCAAATCTAGCCGTAATATAGTTGCAACGACGTTGGGGGGGCAGATTAGGGGTTAATAAATAAAATGTAGGTTTGACGATGTTGGGGGCATCGGGGGTTCATGTTAGGGTGTTAGGTGTAGACATAAAAAGTATTTTCCCATAGGAAACAATGGGGCTGCGTTAGGAGCTGAACGCTGCTTTTTTGCAGGTTCAGCCAGCTCACCGCTGACTTAAGCAACGCTGGTATTGAGGTGAGATGTGGAGCTAAATTTTGCTCAATGCTCACTTTCCTGAGGCTAACGCCGGCTTGCAGAAAAGTCGTAATACCAGCGTTGTCTTAAGTGAGCGGTGAGAAAAAAAGGCTTGTTAGCAACGCACACCATTACCGACAAAAACTCAATCTAGTCGTGAATGTTTACTTTCCTATCCCTTTAAAATATCCATAGATTTCAAGTAAATACATATGATACTCTGATTACATGTTATATTCGAAAATTATTCCTGCTCAGAATAATAATACATTTACAATATATACATATATGGGTATAAATAAACACAGATATATGACAGAAAACATTGTTTAGAACAAAAAAAGGAACGTTGGGACATGTAAATATGTTTGCAAAAGATTTCTGACATAACACACACACATATGTGCGTATATATATATATATATATATATATATATATATATATATATATATGTGTGTGTGTGTGTGTGTCTGTCTATACATACTAAAATATGTATGTCCAATATTAAAAAGAATTCTAATAATTCACTCTCCACTTTGCACCAAATGTGTCGCTACTTGCTATATTCACAATTAGTCCTGGTCAGAAAAAGAATACATTTACACTATATACAATAATGTGCTAAAGAGAAATGTGTGTTCATGGACAGTAATGAAATAGTATAAATAAAGTTCGGAAAAGCCCGAATAGCTGCAACATCGATGACTGTTAGTTAACACCAGTCCGATGCTCTTCGCACCGTACTTGACGTGCGTGTTTTTTTTGGCTTTTTTGATAAATAAGAAGATCGTATTCAGATCCGCAGCCGCGATGTTTGGCAAGGGTATTGAGGCACGTGAATGCAACATAGTTGACGCTTTGATAAATATCCCCCAATATATATATATATATATATATTTATGTGTGTGTGTGTGTGTAGTGTGTATATTGAGTTAATAAGATGTAAACAAAATAAGTTTCCTATATGCCCATTTAAAGATTAAGTGCCCCAAAACGACTCTACTAATGTGTATTAAATGTGACCCAATGTTATAGCTTATGTAAACTTAGCAATAATGTGTTCAATAGGCCCAACGTTTTTTTTTTAAGTAGCATTAGCAAACTTTTGCTCACTCATGCACTATAGCTCTCACATGGGCTGATGAGGTTTTCAATGGTATTATGACTTTTTTTTTTACTAATTTAAATGTTATGTCAATCTGGACTTCCTCAATTTTGAAAGCTATTGTGATTTTGAATAGCTAATTTAATTTTACAACATGCAGTAGTGACATTTATATTTTAGGCCTGGCTTATGGATAGTTTTAGGTACAAAAAAGATCATCCAACTGACAGACTGATGGGCCATGTTATGTTATAAATCATGTATCAAAATATAGACTTGAAAAGATTCACAGCTCATTTTCTACGTGGCATAAGGGCATGTTTACAAATCTGCCAGAGGCTGATGGCTGAGGTATGGAGATTAGGCCGCAGTCATGGCAAATCAGTCATTTCTAATTATTTTATTTATATTCTTTAAGACTCTTAAGCAAGGTTATCTTTGAGTACTTTTACAATGCTAGGAAAGTAGTGTGCCATTTTGTGTATCTGGGCATTCATTTTTACTGATAAAGGGGCATTTCAAGTTCTTGTCAAAGGATTATGGAATTCATGGTGTGCTATGTATGTACAAATATCATGTTTAGACCAATATGACAACTAGAAATTGTGACCTGGGGAGCAGTAAATTGTCCCATGGTTGAGGTGTTTAAAGGGATATCAGAGTCAAATTTAAACTTTAATGATTCAAATAGAAAATTCAATAAAACATATATAACTTTCTCTTGATATCCATTATTAAAAAGTTCCCCTTTACATAAAGTCATAATGAGGAGATGCATAAAATTGCTACAAATATTTTTGCAAACGCTGCTGCCATAGAGTATATATGTTAGTATATATGTACTGAGTAATTAATATATAAAATCATTCATACTTTATTATATATATAGTAAAACCGGGATCGACATCCCTGGAAAACCTTTAACTACCCACAACCACTTATATAACTACAATTAAAAGAATAGCAGCCGCCAATCACTCCTCTGTTTCCTGGCCGATAACTGGAAACATCGGCGTCAGGTGGCTGGTGAGCCTAGCTAAACGCTGATTGGTAGAAATGGAGGCGGAGGTCCCGGAAGTATTCCTGATTGGTTGTGGGCAACCGGTTCACGGATATATAAAGTCCTGCACACTGAAGCCTCGGCTTATTCATTTTACTACTCAAAGTGTAACATTGATAAAGGCTAAGATATAGCCAAAACGCGTTTGTTCTGCACCTTTGATATTCAGCCGTCCATTCACTCCAGCCACCTGACACTGATGTTTCCAGTTATCGGCCAGGAAACAGAGGAGTGATTGACGGCTGTTATTCTTTTAATTGTAGTTATATAAGTGGTTGTGGGTAGTTAAAGGTTTTCCAGGGATGTCGATCCCGGTTTTACTATATATATAATAAAGTATGAATGATTTTATATATTAATTACTCATTACTGAGTGAGAGTGAGTGCTATATTAACCCTTGACCTGTCTGTCTTGTTTAATCCTTCTATAGATATTTAATAAGGGGTAGCACCGGAATTTATTATTATTCTCTTCTCACCTACTTAACAGTGTAGTGCCAGTTTTTGCTTTTTCTTGTTCCTAGTATATATGTACTGCTAGTACTGAGAACATACAGAAAATTGCTACAAATATTTTTGCAAGCACGGCTGCCATAGAGTATATATGTTAGTATATACTTCCTGCTAGTACTGAGAAGATACATAAAATTGCTACAAATATTTTTGCAAGCACGGCTGCCATAGAGTATATATGTTAGTATATACAGTATGTACTGCTAGTACTGAGAAGATACATAAAATTGCTACAAACATTTTTGCAAGCACGGCTGCCATAGAGTACTGTATATATGTTAGTATTTATGTACTGCTAGTACATATGCTCTCATGGATAGAAGCTTAGTTTCATTGAAGAACCAAAGAGAAACAGGTAAATCTGAAAATTTAATAAACAGGATTTTTGTAATAGCTTTATCAGAATCATTAAACTTAATTTAGACTTCCATGTCTTATAAGGCGAATTTTTAGCTGCCCCATTTTGTGATGCTCATGGGGACATGAAGGTGATGCTATAGCATTTGAATAATTTTTAAAAAGCCCTAGTAACCCCATATTGCCTTGTTTGACTGGCCCTCTGTAGACTACTTTATTGATACCAAAAGCAGTGCAGCTTCCTTAACATTATTTTCTTGCTCATCACCTTTGGAATATGGTTCTTCCTTGTTCATGCTGATTTAGCTGAGATTAAGTGCATCTGATATGGCATTTATATAAACAATGAGGACTGGTCAAACAAGGGTAAAATTAGGTTAAAAGTACAGTCTACACCAGAAGTTTTATTGTTTTAAAAAAAATAGATAATCCCTTTATTACCCATTCTCCAGTTTTGCATAACCAACACAGTTATATTAATACACTTTTTACCTCTGTGATTACCTTTTACCTAAGCATCTTCTGACAGCCCCCTGATCACATGACTTTGTATTTATTATCTATTGACTTGCATTCTAGCCAGTTAGTGCAGTGTCTGCAACAAGCCACGGGCGTGATCACAATGTTATCTATATGGCTGACATGAACTAGCACTCCCCTGTTGTGAAAAACTAATGCAAAAGCATGTGCTAAGAGGCTGTCTTTAATGGCTTAGAAACAGGCAGACATATAGAGGCCCATTTATCAAGCTCCGTATGGAGCTTGAGAACCCGTGTTTCTGGCGACTCTTCAGACTCGCCAGAAACACAAGTTATGGAGCAGCGGTCTAAAGACCACTGCTCCATAACCCTGTCCGCCTGCTCTGATGAGGCGGACAGGAATCACCTCCCTGCTGGTGGCTAATGGGCCTGCTGGTGGCCCATTAGCCGCGAGTCTGCAGGGGTCAGTGTTGCACCAGCAGCTTTTGTGAGCTGCTGGTGCAATGCTGAATACGGAGAGCGTATTGCTCTCCACATTCAGCGATGTCTGTCGGACCTGATCCGCACTGTCGGATCAGGTCTGACAGACACTTGATAATTCGGCCTCTTAGAGGTTTTAAATGCTATAAAGTATATTAATATAACAATGTTGGTTGTGCAAAGCTGGGGTATGGGTAGTAAAGGCATTATCTATCTTTTTAAACAATAACAATTTTAGTGTTGACTGTCCCTTTAATGTATGAATACATGATGTGCTACCAGTAGGCAAAAGAAGGATACATTTTGGCACAGTGTTTTTAAATGTCAGTAGGAAAAAGGTTTGGAAAACCTCGGTGCTGCCCCTTTAAATATAGCTTTGCTAAAGCAAAGATAAGGGGAAGGAAGGGCAAGAAGGGGATTGACTAGCACTCTGTCCTAACAATAGTTTATACAAAACTGACTGAAATCAGCTATCTGGTATATAGGTAACACTAAGTTTAAAAACAAAACTTTATTTTGGCAATTCTAAAAAATGGTAAGAAGGTAAAAATCTAATTACTCAGGACTACCTCACTACCATACCACCTTAAAATATTATGCCAGAAACACTGCCGACTACCCCCCTGTATTCCTGGCTGATAGCAGGAATCGTTGGCTTCAGGTGCCAGGAGTAGTCTTGCACAGTGGTCAGGATAACAAAAAATAGGTTTTAGATAAACAACTAGCAAACACGTTTCAGCCGCTCCCACAAGCCTTTTTCAATGTGACTGTGATATAATTTGACAAACCGAGCAGTGTAACCTCCTATATTTTAAAGCCCACTCTGTTGTCATCTAGCCAATTACGTCCTCACTCTCAAAACACTCCCCCATATTCGCCAATCATAGATATAGTCATTTAATTTATGTGGACATTATTTGAACTTTACTGTATAACGATTGGATCCAGCAATAGCCCGTGTACAAAACCATTCACCACTGAATTGGTCCTCACACCTTCTCACTAGTCTTCTATGATTGGTTACCATTTCAGTATAGGGCGTGTGCTATGTTGCGTGTATAGTTAGTGTCCAATACGAATAGTGCATATAATCAAGGATTCAATAGGAGTATTACATCAAGATCTGGGAAAATTTGATGTGCACTAAGAGAGCAGACTATCTGCTATTAGATTGCATGGCAATTCACATATTAGTCCTGAAGTTATCAAGCGAATAAGGAACTTGGTCGCCATTGAAAAAAATTATCAACCATTATGTGTTCTCAATATAGTTTCTAATACATAGTCTGATGTGGATTAAATAACATTCGGCTAGATTACGAGTTTTGCGGTATGTGTGAAAAAGCAGCGTTATGGCTCTTTTTCACTACCGCTGCTATTACGAGTTTTGCAGGTATATCTGTACCGCACACTTTTTTGGCCGTAATGCAGCGTAACTAACACAGCTTTAAAAAAGTCCTTTGTCAATGGGCCGGTATTACGAGTTTGCCTGTCCAGCCAAAAAGTGAGCGGTACAGCCCATAACTACAAGATCCGTACCGTAAACTGAAAGTCAGTAGTTATGGGTTTTATGTTACAAAGCCATAACATAAAACTCATAACTAAAGAGCTAAAAAGTACACTAACAACCATAAACTACCTATTAACCCCTAAACCGAGGCCCTCCCGCATCGCAAACACTAAAATAAAATTATTAACCCCTAATCTGCTGCTCCGGACATCGCCGCCACTATAATAAACATATTAACCCCTAAAACGCAGCACTCCTGCATCGTAAACACTAGTTAAATATTATTAACCCCTAATCTGCTGACCCTAACATCGCCACAACCTACATTACTGTTATTAACCCCTAATCTGCTGCCCCCAAAATCGCCGCCACTATACTAAAGTTATTAGCCCCTAAACCTAACTCTAAGTCTAACCCTAACACCCACTAACTTTAATATAGTTAAAATAAATCTAATGAAAAATTACTATCATTAACTAAATAATTCCTATTTAAAACTAAATACTTATCTGTAAAATAAACCCTAAGCTAGCTACAATATAAACAATAGTTACATTGGATCTATCTTAGGTTTTATTTTTATTTCACAGATAAGTTTGTATTTATTTTAACTAGGTAGATTAGTTAGTAAATAGTTATTAACTATTTACTAACTGCCTAGTTAAAATAAATACAAATTTACCTGTAAAATAAAACCTAACCTGAGTTACACTAACACCTAACCTTACACTACAATTAAATAAATTACATTAATTAAATACAATTAACTAAATTACAAAAAAAATAATAAAATTAAAACCCACCCAATAAACCCTTAAAAAAAACTCACACTAATCCCCGAAGATCCACTTACAGTTTTTGAAGACCGGACATCCATCCTCAACGAAGTGGCAAAAGTCCTCAGCGAAGCCGGTAAAAGTCTTCACCCAAGCGGGCCGAAGTCTTCATCCAAGCCGGCAGAAGTCTTCATCCAGACGGCATCTTCTATCTTCATCCATCAGGCGCGGAGCAGCTCCATCTTCAAGACATCTGGCGGGAACATCCTCTTCTTTCCACGGCTAACGAATAATGAAGGTTCCTTTAAGGGACGTCATCCAAGATGGCATCCCTTGAATTCCGATTGGCTGATAGAATTCTATCAGCCAATCGAAATTAAAGGTGAAAAAATCCTATTGGCTGATGCAATCAGCCAATAGGATTGAGCTTCAATCCTATTGGCTGATCCAATCAGCCAATAGGATTGAGCTTGCATGCTATTGGCTGATTGAAACAGCCAATAGAATGCAAGCTCAATCCTATTGGCTGAGTGGGTCAGCCAATAGGATTGAAGCTCAATCCTATTGGCTGATTTTATCAGCCTTTAGGATTTTTTCACCTTTAATTCCGATTGGCTGATAGAATTCTATCAGCCAATTGGAATTCAAGGGACGACATCTTGGATGACGTCCCTTAAAGGAAACTTTATTCTTCTTTAGCCATGGAAAGATGAGGATGCTCCGCGCCGGATGTCTTGAAGATGGAGCCGCTCCGCGCCGGATGGATGAAGATAGAAGATGCCGTCTGGTTAAAGACTTCTGCCGGCTTGGATGAAGACTTCGGCACGCTTGGATGAAGACTTCTGCCGGCTTCGCTAAGGACTTCTGCTGCTTCGTTGAGGATGAATGTCCGGTCTTCAAAAACTATAAGTGGATCTTCGGGAGTTAGTGTTAGGTTTTTTTAAGGGTTTATTGGGTAGGTTTTATTTTTAGATTAGGGTTTGGGCAGAAAAAGAGCTAAATTTTAAGGGGAGCTTAGGTTTTTTTTAGATAGGATTTTATTTAGGGGGTTTGGTTGTGTGGGTGGTGGGTTTTACTGTTGGGAGGTTGTTTGTATTTTTTTTTCAGGTAAAAGAGCTGATTTTTTTGCGGCAATGCCCCGCAAAAGGCCCTTTTAAGGGCTATTGGTAGTTCAGTGTAGGCTAGGGTTTTTTTTATTTTGGGGGGCCTTTTTTATTTTGATAGGGCTATTAGATTAGGTGTAATTAGTTTAAATATTTGATCATTTCTTTATTATTTTGTGTAATTTAGTGGGGGGTTTTGTAATTTAGTTAATGGTATTTAATTAATGTAATTTATTTAATTGTAGTGTAAGGTTAGGTGTTAGTGTAAGAGAGGATAGGTTTTATTTTACAGGTAAATTTGTATTTTTTTAACTAGATAGTAAATAATTAATAACTATTTAGTAACTAGTCTACCTAGTTAAAAATAAATTCAAACTTGCCTGTGAAATAAAAATAAAACCTTAGATAGATACAATGTAACTATTAGTTATACAGGGAGTGCAGAATTATTAGGCAAGTTGTATTTTTGAGGATTAATTTTATTATTGAACATCAACCATGTTCTCAATGAACCCAAAAAAACTCATTAATATCAAAGCTGAATAGTTTTGGAAGTAGTTTTTAGTTTGTTTTTAGTTATAGCTATTTTAGGGGGATATCTGTGTGTGCAGGTGACTATTACTGTGCATAATTATTAGGCAACTTAACAAAAAACAAATATATACCCATTTCAATTATTTATTTTTACCAGTGAAACCAATATAACATCTCAACATTCACAAATGTACATTTCTGACATTCAAAAACAAAACAAAAACAAATCAGTGACCAATATAGCCACCTTTCTTTGCAAGGACACTCAAAAGCCTGCCATCCATGGATTCTGTCAGTGTTTTGATCTGTTCACCATCAACATTGCGTGCAGCAGCAACCACAGCCTCCCAGACAATGTTCAGAGAGGTGTACTGTTTTCCCTCCTTGTAAATCTCACATTTGATTATGGACCACAGGTTCTCAATGGGGTTCAGATCAGGTGAACAAGGAGGCCATGTCATTAGATTTTCTTCTTTTATACCCTTTCTTGCCAGCCACGCTGTGGAGTACTTGGACGCGTGTGATGGAGCATTGTCCTGCATGAAAATCATGTTTTTCTTGAAGGATGCAGACTTCTTCCTGTACCACTGCTTGAAGAAGGTGTCTTCCAGAAACTGGCAGTAGGACTGGGAGTTGAGCTTGACTCCATCCTCAACCCGAAAAGGCCCCACAAGCTCATCTTTGATGATACCAACCCAAACCAGTACTCCACCTCCACCTTGCTGGCGTCTGAGTCGGACTGGAGCTCTCTGCCCTTTACCAATCCAGCCACGGGCCAATCCATCTGGCCCATCAAGACTTACTCTTATTTCAACAGTCCATAAAACCTTAGAAAAATCAGTCTTGAGATATTTCTTGGCCCAGTCTTGACGTTTCAGCTTGTGTGTCTTGTTCAGTGGTGGTCGTCTTTCAGCCTTTCTTACCTTGGCCATGTCTCTGAGTATTGCACACCTTGTGCTTTTGGGCACTCCAGTGATGTTGCAGCTCTGAAATATGGCCAAACTGGTGGCAAGTGGCATCTTGGCAGCTGCACGCTTGACTTTTCTCAGTTCATGGGCAGTTATTTTGCACCTTGGTTTTTCCACACGCTTCTTGCGACCCTGTTGACTATTTTGAATGAAACGCTTGATTGTTCGATGATCACGCTTCAGAAGCTTTGCAATTTTAAGAGTGCTGTATCCCTCTGCAAGATATCTCACTATTTTTTACTTTTCTGAGCCTGTCAAGTCCTTCTTTTGACCCAATTTGCCAAAAGAAAGGAAGTTGCCTAAGAATTATGCACACCTGATATAGGGTGTTGATGTCATTAGACCACACCCCTTCTCATTACAGAGATGCACATCACCTAATATGCTTAATTGGTAGTAGGCTTTCGAGCCTATACAGCTTGGAGTAAGACAACATGCATAAAGAGGATGATGTGGTCAAAATACTCATTTGCCTAATAATTCTGCACTCCCTGTATTGTAGTTAGCTTAGGGTTTATTTTATAGGTAAGTATTTAGTTTTAAAAAGGAATTATTTAGTTAATGATAGGAATTTTTTATTAGATTTATTTTAATTATATTAAAGTTAGGGGTGTTAGGGTTAGGGGTTAATAACTTTAGTATAGTGGCGGCGACGTTGGGGGCGGAAGAATAGGGGTTAATAAGTGTAGGTAGGTAGCAACGACATTGGGGGGCAGATTAGGGGTTAATAAATGTAGGTAGGTGGCGGCAATGTTAGGGGCGGCAGATTAGGGGTTAATAAGTGTACTGTAGGTGGCGGCAATGTTGGTGGCAGCAGATTAGGGGTTAATAAGTGTAGATGGGTGGAGGCGACATTGGGGGTGGCAGATTAGGGGTTAATAAGTGTAATGTAGATGTCTGCGATGTTGGGGGCAGCAGATTAGGGGTGTTTAGACTCTGGGTTTATGTTAGGGTGTTAGGTGTAAACATAAATTTTGTTTCCCAATAGGAATCAATGGGGCTGCGTTACGGAGCTTTACACCCCTTTATTGCGGGTGTTAGGCTCTTTTTTAGCCGGCTCTCTCCATTGATGTCTATGGTGAAATAGTGCATGAGCACGTAAAATGAGCTCAAAGCAGCGCTGGTATTTGAGTGCGGTATGGAGCTCAATTTTGCTCAACGCTCACATATTGCCTGCTAACGCCGGTTTTTGCAAACCTGTAATAGCAGCGCTATAGGGAAGTGAGCGGTGGAAATAACTTGCAAGTTAGTACCGAGCCGCTCTTACCACAAAACTCGTAATCTAGCTGATTGTTACTATCGATATGTCACACCTTCAAATGGAGTATTCATGTACAATACGTATTGTTTAATCCTTTTATTTGGCGTTTAATTGTTATTTATCACATTAATTTTAAATATCAATCTTTCACCTATCTTGGTGCACATCAAATTTTAAATTTTCTTCTTGATAGTATGGATGGGGTTTATATTCTGCATATTCATCACGTTGCGGTATGTGTCTCTGTCAAGATTGCTATAAGTTTTATCTATGGTATATTTGGTATATATTAAAGGGACACTGAACCCAATTTTTTTCTTTTATGATTCAGATAGAGCATGGAATTTTAAGCAACTTTCTAATTTACTCCTATTTTCAATTTTTCTTTGTTCTCTTGCTATCTTTATTTTAAAAGCAGGAATGTAAATTTTAGCAGCCAGCCCATTTTAGGTTCAGCACCATGGATAGCGCTTGCTTGATGGAGGCTTACATTTACCCACCAATAAGCAAGCATAACCCAGGTTCTCAACCAAAAATGGGCCGGCTCCTATGCATCACATTCCTGCTTTTTAGATAAAGATAGCAAGAGAACGAAGAAAAAATTATAATAGGAGTAAATTAGAAAGTTGCTTAAAATTGCATGCTCTATCTGAATCATGAAAGAAAAAAAAATGGGTTTAGTGTCCCTTTAATGCTGAGAAAATCTTACCAGCCAAAGAGGAATAGTCATTAGCTATATTCAAATGAGTGTTAAAATAAAACACCAAATTGCTCATAGTAGTTTTCATAGTAGATTTTCTATAATAGACCATATATTGATTCTATATGTGCATGCTAAATGGGAATCCTTTAATTTTATAATCTACCGATTCTAATTTTGGAATATAAGCATTGCCACATAGTCGTTCATAGATTGAATTCCTTAGGTAAGCGATACACAGAGCACACATATACCTATGATGCAGCAGCACATCAATAATTATACTATCTTTTTTTTCACATTTTTTTATTCTTTATTGATTTTTTTTCAAAAAAAGAAAATACAATGTACAAGCACCAGTGGGTTACAGTATTTCTAATAAGCAAAAGTCGATTCTATCATTCTATTCTGTGTTTACACACAGCTGTATCTGAGTTATATTGTTCAAATATTCACAGTCCCAATGGTAGGTATTCTGTATTTGTTCTTCTTACAAAAGTATTTCCTGCGTTGTATGATATTACATTAGTCATAACAGTTAACTAAACATAAACAAATGAACATTAACATCACTAAATAGATCAACTACTTGCAGTCTTGAATCTTTTTTTTTGAGTTTAACAGGCAAGAATATATCATCGTGTTATCACATTTGGTCGATACATTTTATGCTTCCTATCGTGTCTTAAAAGACATTTGTGAGTAATTGTCTTTCCTAAGTTTTTGTTGTTATCTACCTATATATGAATCCCAATAGAACATCATATCATGGAACACTGTCAACCTATTTGTTTTGAGGTAAAAGTACCTCTCTAGCATCAAGGCTCCCCCAACTTTTTCTTTCCACACCTCCACTGTGGGGACTTTATCTGATCTCCACATTGAAGCTATGAGCTGTTTTGCTGTGTTTAACATAACATGTATGACATTTCTTCTGATAACACACTGAACGCTTCCCAACACATTGAAAAGGCATTCCAATGGGTCACATGAGACATTACATGACATTGCAATGTTTATTTCCTTGACTATATTTTCCCAAAAAGTTTTTATTTTCTCGCACGACCACCAGATGTGGCCCATATTACCTGTTTCCTGTTTACATCTCCAGCATTTCTCATTTGCAGATGAAAATAGATATTTCATTCTATTAGGTGTTAAATACCAACGGAAAAGTATTTTATAATTTGTTTCCAGGGCATATGTTGTATGTGCAGAATGGGCTAAGCTATGATAGATCTTTTCCCAAACCTTTGGGCTCTGAGCCCCTAGAAGTTCCCTTTCCCACCCTTTTGTGAAATTGTGAGGTTTTGGGGCAGTTGCTATGAGTAGTATGTTGTATATGGATGAAATTAGCCCTTTTTGTGGTGTATTTGATATACACATCTTTTCCAAAGGTGTTAATTGTCTCAACAAATTATTCCTATCTCTGTGAGTCATAATGTAGTGATTTACCTGATGGTATCTGAACCATTGGTCAAAGAAGCTAACCCCTGTCTCTTGTAATTCCTTTCTCTGGTTCAATTTCCCTGAGGTGGCTATAAGTGTAACAGGAATATAGTCTCTCAATCTATGTCTACCACATGGCTGATGCACTTGGCCTTCCTGGAATTCAGGATTCATCAATATTGGAGTCAGGGGGGAGTATGGGCTGGAGATGTCTCTATAGTTATCACGTATGTGTTTCCAATCTGATAAGGAGTTTGATACCGTATGTGTGGTGTTACTCTGTATCTGAGATAGTAATTTGGGTATCCAACATACCCCCCCCTAATTGTGGTACATCACTGATTTCACATTCTATCTGAATCCAGTGTTTTGGCTCATCTGGGTTATATCTACACCATTCCACTATTCTCTGTAATGATATCGCCTGTTTGTAAAGTGCTATGTTGGGTACTCCCAGACCCCCCATGTCCTTATTAGCATACAAGGAGGATTTATTTACGCGTGCAGGTTTTTTTTTTCCATATAAAGCTAAATAACGCTCTTTGTAATTTTAGGAGGTAGCACTGTGTATTAGGAAGTGGTAGCGTCTGTAATATATACAGAATTTTTGGCAATAATGTCATTTTTGCTGTATTTACTCTCCCTATCCACGAAATGTTTTTAGAAAGCCACGAGGAAGCCTGGTTAGTAATACTATTCACAAGTTTGGAGTAATTAAAAGTGCGAATTAAGTCTAAGCTATATGATAGATATATACCCAGATATTTAAGGTATTTCTGTTGGATTGCAAATGGACTGTTTTTTTTTATATTGGTCAATTCCACTGGAGTTATGTGTAAAGGTAATAATTCTGATTTACTAGGGTTCACTAAGAAGTTTGAAACCTCTCCATATTCTAACATTTCTAATTGTACCGCGGAGAGAGACCCTATAGGACATGACAAAGACATTAAAACATCGTCTGTGAACATCGATCATTTGTATTCTCTATTTTTGATTATTATGCCCTTTATGTTGGTGTTTAATCTGATTCTGCTTGCAAAAGTTTCTAGGGAAAGGATAAATAAAAGTGGAGACAACGGGCAGCCCTGACGTGTGCCATTTCGTATTTCGAATTGTTCTGAAAGCGTACCATTTATTCTAACTTGGGCGGTGGGAAAGGAGTATAGGGCCATGATTCTATTTATAAAAGGAAGAGGGAAATTGAATTTGTTTAAAGTTTTCTGAAGAAAGGTCCAATCTAATCTATCGAACGCTTTTTCAGCATCTGTGGAAAGGAATATTGATGGAAGTTTGTTAGTATTAATATATTCTAAAATATTTAATAATTTAACGGTTTTATCTTTAGCCTCTCTCCGCGGCACAAAGCCTACTTGATCCGGGGAAATCAAAGTTGGGAGTAATTTATTAATTCTGAACGCTAGCACCTTGGCCAGTATTTTCAGATCTATATTCAATAAGGATATAGGTCGGTAATTTGCAGGGGTATCAGGTTTCCTACCCGGTTTGGGGAGGACTGTGATATAAGCTTGTAGCATGGTGTCTGGCAATGTACCTCCTTCATCAATTTGGTTGAAGGTATTTAGTAAATGAGGGGTCAAGACATGAGAGAATGTTTTGTAATATGACCCAGTAAACCCATCCGGGCCTGGTGCTTTTTCAGGTTTTAATGATTTAATGGCTGCTATTATTTCATTGTGACTGATGGGAGCTTGTAGCATTGTCCTATAAGCTTCGGAAACCTCTGGGACTTGCACTGACTCTAGGTATTCTAGACATTTAATTTCATGTTCTGCACTATCTCTCCTAGGGAAAAGGTTATATAAAGCATGATAATAATTTTTAAAGGTATCAGCTATTCTTTTTGTGTCCTCTACTCTCTCTCCTGTGTGGGTTTTTATAGAATGTATATACGATTTTGCTAGCTTAGACTTGAGTAATCTCGCTAGTTGTCTCCCTGGTTTATTAGCTTCATGATAATATTTCTGTTTAAGCTTGAATGCTGTCGACTGTGCTTTTATATGTAGATGTGATAACATTTTAGTTCTATAAAATTTTAGTTGTTGGAGGATGCCGTCGTCTTGTGGATGAAGTTTATGCAAAAGGTCTAAGCTCTCAATTTCTTTAGCTATGTGATCATATTCCTCTCTCAATTTTTTATTTTTGTTGGCCTTAATTTTAATCAGTGAACCCCTTATTACGCTCTTATGGGCCTCCCAGACCATAGCTGGTGCAATGTTCCCTTTAGCATTGTGTACAAAGAATTCTGTAATTTCCCTCTCTAGCTTATCACATATCCCTGGATCTGCTATCAACGTCTCATCAAGTCTCCAATTGAATTCTCTTATTGGGGCTGTAGGCCAGATTACTGAGCATTGGACCATGGAGTGATCTGACCATGCTGTATGTGAGATGTTTGCTAGTGTAGCGTTAGATAGTGTGAGGTGGTCTAATAGGATATAGTCTATTCTCGAATATGATCTATTGGGGTTAGAGAAGAATGTGTAATCCCTTTTATCTGGATTAGCAATTCTCCAAGGGTCGTGCAATCCAAAATCCTTTAAAAAGTGCCAAAGCGACCTCAATGTATTTTTTGCAATGTGTATGTTTGCATTTGAACTATCTAAAGAGGGGTTAATTGGCACATTGAAATCTCCCAACACCATCAATTGTCCTTTTTGTATATCCCGGAGGAGAGGACTTATAGATTTAAAGAATAAAGCTTGTTTGTGATTAGGCGCATAAATATTTACTATTGTTACTATTTTATTATATAGGATTCCGCTTATGGCAAGGAATCTGCCTTCCCTATCTTTTTTCTGTTCTAACAATTTAAATGGAATAGACTTATGTATAAGGATGCTCACTCCGTTAATCTTTTTATTTTTATGTGCACTATGATAATGCTGTGGGTAAACGCTGTGCATGAATATAGGTATGGATCCTCTTTTAAAGTGAGTTTCTTGTATTCCTACTATCTCCCCTCCTTTGTGTCCTAAGTCTCTAAGAGCGAGTGATCTTTTGTGTGGAACATTAAAGCCTTTTACATTTTGTGTTATCAATTGAATACGTGTATCCACATTTACATATATCTTACCTCCTCCTCTTTTCTGGCATGATATTTTACCTGTATATAGGATTGGATAAGTCTGCAAGACAACCTCTAAGAAATTTCTAATAACATAACCTATAACAATACATATAACTAATAACTTAACAAAATCATGATAATAGGAAGGGGGAATGGTTAATCAATTCCGAACGGAATTTACTTAACCCACGCATTTTTTCACATATGTTGCGTACCATTCACCTCTTTTTACTCTCATCTTGTATTGTAACTAAACAAACCGAACATTTGGTATGTGAACAATTACACTAAACATTAAGGAAAATGTACCATACTATTGACTATCATCTAGGCACTTCTCGAATACTTGCCGTATTCGCATATCTGCTTTTATAGAATAACCAAGGAACATTCAACTTGTGGGACATAAAACACATTTTTGCATTCAGATATACATCATACATGTATCACAGACACTCTTTCAGTAATCTCACCCTTTATACAGAATGTCCCAAATCAGTTTATTTTCAACCCATTGGGGTCACAGAGTTCTGTGAAGATTGAGATAATGTTTTCTGAGACATTGTCTTCTTTGTCTTGACTGTCTGCCATTCCCTGCGTTGGGGTAAAGGGGCGATAGGAGGAGATGAAGCCGTAGTGATGTCTTGTCTTGAGTCTGAGTCTCCAGGTGGAGGTGCAATTTCTAATTTCTTGCAAAAGTCTCCAATTTCTGATGGAGATGTACATGTTGCCCTCCTGTTCTTCCATATTGCCGTTAAATGAAAAGGATGGCCCCATCTGTAGTTGATGTTTTTGGTTTGCAGGTGTTTCGTGAGAGGCATTAGCTCTTTCCTCCTAAGGAGAGTTCTGTTGGATAAGTCAGCAAAGAGCTGCAGGGTTGAACCTTCTTTTTGTATCGGGCGCTTCTCTCTTGCTGCTGTCATAATGCTTTCCTTTATTTGATAGTTGTTGATCCTCGCTATCACGTCCCTGGGGGGAGCTGATTCTGGGGGTTTAGGCCTCAATGCTCTGTGAGCTCGATCTATAGCCACTTCTGTGTTATCAGGTGTATTTAATAGTGTTGAGAATAGTGATTGCAGATATTCTTGTAGACCAGTGGTTTCTACAGTCTCAGGGATACCCCTTATTCTTATATTATGTCTTCTAGAGCGATTTTCCAAATCTTCTAGTTTATCTTCTAGTTGTATAATCACTTTATCTTGTTGTTCCATTTGATCACTCATTTTGGACATCTCTAAAGAGTGAGCCTGTGTAGTTTCTTCTAGATCTTCCACCCTGTTCCCTATCTCCCCCAGATCTCTTTTAAGGTCTGCTATTTCTTCTTTTATGCACTGTTTAACTTGTACTATGAGAGTTGTAAAGTCTTTTTTTGAGGGGTAGAAGAAATTACATTTTTTGGTACTGTGACCATGTCACCGTCGTCATCAGATTCTGATTCTGAAGATCCAGAGGTAGGATGCTGTCTAGGCGATATTTGTGCCAGGTCCTTAGGTGGTAAGGGGGTGGCTTTGAAATATTCATCCACAGTCGGTGTCATGGATCCTCCACCTTTATTAGTTTTCCCCTTGTGTGAAGCTTTCCTGGGAGACCTCTCTTGTGTCTTTTAATTGTAATCTGTAAGCGCTCGCTAGTTTTCCTCTCTTGTAATCACTAGAAGTTCAGTGTAGAATGCAATCTTCTCTTATTTTACATAGATTGATTTAAGTGTTTTGTTATTTTTTTTATACACCCGATTCCTTTACTCAATTATTGAGGCCTGGGGTAAATGCGTGATCTAGTCTTTGTTATCTCCCTCTGGGAGGCTGAAAGCTATTCCCCTTCTATATAGGCAGAGGACGTGATAAAGCAGCTGTAATTTTATGTCATTAATATGATATAGATTATCCTGGCATAATTGTGGTGCACTACTGCAGCAGTGGTAAAGGAAACTCTGGTCTCTCCATCTGCCTCCTATGAACCAGAGAAAAACAATAGATGCGATACCTGCAGTCCCTGTTTGTACATCTAATCCCTTGCAGCGTGATTAATATATCATCTGTGTGATGAGATTCATAGGCAAACACTATCGTGATTTATTGAGCAATGTCTCTCTTTATGTTGTGACAGAGTTCCTCTGCTTGAGCTATTGTGAGAGTGGCAGATTAAACTGAGTCATGAATTAATCCTTTGTTGCACACATATCCCTTGATTATGTATGTGTTTTCCATGTGCCTCTTTAAACTTACTGTCCGGAGACCAGAGTTCTCTAGCAGCATTAGGAGCAAAGCTGTGTGATCGTTACTGCGTGTGCTGAGTAGCCAAGATGGCGCCCGGCACTTTTAAGTGCGTACAACTCTTTTTAAATACTTTTGTATGCGGTCCACATTAGATGCTTTGCTTGGTTTTACAAATGGGTCCCGGTTCTTTAAAATTAAGAGTAGGAGTAGACTGTTAGATATGAGTATGATCGTGTTTTACTCACTGAGTCCTGCATTGCTGTCAGCCATCATGGTTTTTATAAGCAGTATCTGGTATCTTTTGCAGGATTTGCAGGCTTCCTCATGTTCAGCGCAGCATCCGGATTACAGTGGTGATACTATTTGGCCCGTGGCAATAGTTTTGGAGGTGTTGGGGTTATTATTGTGGGCTAGTACACCGGAGCTCACCTAAAGTGCGGCCATCTGCATCAAGCGCCGGCTCCGCCCCCGCCTCTATCTTTTTTTTTTTATAGAGATATAGATATATTTCATTTTATTTATTTTATGATTTCGGATAATATAGAAAACTCAAGCCTTGTAGCAAGAATATACTTAGAGACACGAAACCACAATTTTGTTTTTCATGATTGAGAGCATGAAATTTTAAATACATTTCACATTTATTAACTTGCTTTGCTCTTGGTATCCTTGTTGAAAATTATACCTAGGTAGGCTCAGCAGCTGGTGATTGGTCGCTGCACATATATGGCTATCAGATAGCTCCCAGTAGTGCATTACTGTTCCTTCAACAAAGGATACCAAGACAATAAAGCAAATTAAATTGGAAAGTTGTTTACTAATTTTGATTTTTTTTTTGTAAAAATTTATTTTATTGGACATCCACAAAATAAAAACAAAGTTCACATATACATTCAATGGTCATAACATACATATTATATATGGTTTACATGTAAAAATTGCATTTGTGAAGACTCCCTTGGTAAGGATGTTGGATTCCATTATGTATATATATATTTTTAACATTGTAACATTTTGAAAACATAACGGCAAGCCAGACAACACTTTCTATAGAGAGAGCACATAGCCCACTGCTTAATACCAACACATGTTATCAACAAATCTCACATAACCCATTTCTAAATTGTTTATTGTTATGGGTTTTCGTCCCTATCTCGACCCTGACTTTCGAATCTATGTTCTACATAGGCCCCCACATTGACATCATCTGTGCGTACAGGTCCGTGCGTCTAACCCTCATATAGTGATATTCTTCCAATCTAAGAAAGTCATTACATTTGTGTATCCACTGTGCCACATTTGGTACATTTCGAGACTTCCACTTCTGGGCTAAAATATTTTTCATACTGTTACTTAAAATACACAGCATTTTTTTTTGTACTGTCGTAAATTTTTTAGGATATTGTAAATTGAGTCAATGGTCTGATAAGGTTTTTCCTGTCACAATGTCTAAAAATAAAGGAAACACATTGATGATGAAATAACCAGTCCTGAAACATCAGTAGTCCCTCTTCTACCAATTCCCCTCTTGTGCGTAGGGCTTGTTCATTACCCAGTTGAAACACCTGCAAAGTTCTATTTGTCATGTTGGAGATGTAACGAGAAGCGTGAGCCCGCGGTAAAATCTACATTTTCAACTAGAGGAGTCAGGGGGGAATGTATGGAAGATATATGATAGTATATTGCTCCAAACTCTAAAAGTTTTGGAACTCAACAAGTGAAGATTATTGTCCCTGTTCGTATAGCCCAGGCTAGTCAAGCACTTGGCTCCCAGATGTTTACTATTTGACATCTCATGCTCTAATTGTACCCAGGCCTTATTTTTAAAATTATAGAACCAATCTAGGATTCTTTGTAGGTAGATAGCATATCTGTATTTTACCAGATCGGGTACTCCCAGTCCACCGCTCAGCAGTGGTGTACACATGATACGTTTATTTATTCTAGCATTTTTCTTATCCCAGACGAAATCTAAAATTTTTGACTGCAGGGACGGAAGGAAGTTAAGTGGCAAGGGGATAGGTAGTGCCTGTAAAACGTACAATAGACGTGGTAGGACATTCATTTTGAAAATATTTATTCTCCCCAACTATGAAATCTGTAAGGATCTCCAAGAGGAGACGTCGGCTATTATTCTTCTCTGCAAGGGAATGTAGTTGATCTGAAATAAGTCTTGTGGGTTTTTTGTAAGCAAGACCCCTAGATATTTTAAGGATTTTTCCTGCCATTTAAAAGGGCAAGTCTCTTTTAGTTGAGTAAGGTGGGTTTGTGCGAGAGAGATATTGAGTATTTCTGATTTTGTTTTATTAATCAAAAAGTTTGATGCAAGTTGAAAATCTTTCAAGTGTTATAGTATATGTGATAAAGATGTGAGTGGTTCCGTGAGAGTAAACAAGATGTCATCTGCATATAACATAATTTTATAATCCTTTTCTCTAATCTTAACTCCCTTAATACTTGTGTCATTCCTAATTGTCACTGCCAGGGCTTCTACTGGACAGGCAAACAGAAGAGGGGACAGAGGACACCCCTGTCTCGTGCCATTGCTGATTAGAAAAGGTTGGGACAGCATACCATTCACCCATACTTGTGCCGAGGGGGAGCTATATAATGTCATTATTTTCTCTATAAATGAAGTCCCTATGCCAAATTTTTTCAACACATTACCCAAAAATCTCCACCAGACACAGTCAAAAGCTGTTTCCACGTCCGTGAAGATCAGGACCAGTGGGACATCCCGCAAGACCGCATAGTCTATCAGGTCAATGGCTCTCACCGTGTTGTCCCTTTATCAATTATCTGTGGAATGATGGGGTTCAACCTATTGGCCAGTAATTTAGCGTATATTTTAATATCATTATTAAGTAGGGATATGGGCCTGAAATTTTCTACTCTGTCTGCTTTCTTTCCTGGTTTAGGGAGCACCACAATGTGTGCCACCAAGGACTCTTCCAGAAAAGGGTTTTTTCCCGAAATATTTTGAAATAAACTTAGCATGTGGGGTGAAAGAATGTCTATATATTTTTTAAAATAGTAAGTCGTAAAGCCATCGGGGCCAGGGGCTTTCTCATTCGGCAGGTCCCTAATTATGCTCTTTACTTCATTTAGGTTGAAGGTTTCGTTGAGGCGAGCCCTTTCTTCTTCCCCTATATCCGGGAGCACCAGTTGATCTAAAAATGCATCAATGTTTTCTGGTGATTCCCGCAGGTTATACAGTTTTAATAATATGCGCAGAATGCCTCAGCGATGTGTGCAGATGAGGTGTTCTCCCTCCCTTTAGAGTCTTTAACTTTTAATAAGTTTTATTTGTTTTACGTTTCAGCTTCCTGGCAAATAATTTACTACATTTATTATGACCCTCGTAGTATTGTTGTTTTAATTTAAGTGCTGTGATTTTAGATTCCTTATCAAAAATCGTGTTAAGTTTGATCTTATATTCCGTTAAGAGATCTAATGTGTGTGTATCTCGAGGATATTTTTTGTGAACTCTCTCTAGATCTTCTATTTTATTTAACACCGAGTTTAAATAGGCTCTTTGTTGTTTCAGTTGATGTGCTCTCATACTCATTAATTCCCCCCTAATAACAGCTTTATGTGCACCCCAGCAATATCTAGTGTCCACCTCGGCATTTGAGTTAAACTGAAAGATATCTTCTAAAGCTTTCTCTATTTTTTCTGTATATAAGGGGTCGTCTAAGAGTCTATCTTCCAGTCTCCATATGTAACTAGTTCTATCTCTTGTATCCCATTGCATATGACAGCTGACCAAGGAATGATCTGTCCATGTTGTGAGAAGTATCTTGCAGGACTTTATCCAAGCTAAACTAGTAACGTCTGTTAGAATATAGTCTATCCTCAAGTATCTGCTATGCGGGTGGAAGTAAAATGCATAATCTTTCACTTTCCTATTTAGTATCCTCCAAACATTGTGCAGAGCTAGATCTTTAAGGTGTTTTTTAAGCCTATGAATAACTGCGTGTGAGGTAGATGTTGTCCCTGTGGAGTTATCTATTGTGGGGTCTAATGTACAATTGAGGTCACCGCACACTATTAAGGAGCCCTTTACTACTTCTAATATTACATTGGTCAGAGTTTTAAAAAAGATATCCTGCTTTGTATTCGGTGCATATGCATTGACCAGTGTCACCTGCCTGTGGAATAAGGTAACCACCAGTATAAGGAATATTCCCAATTTATCTTTAATGCATTTATGAACCTGGAATAATACACCCTTTCTGAACAGTATGCCCACTCCTCCCTTTAGCGGTGTTAGAGGCATAAAAAGAGTTCCCAAATTTATATCTAAACGTGTGTGGTTCTCTATTCTGTAAGAAGTGCGTCTCCTGTAAGAAAATCACATCTCCTTTTCTTTCATTGAAATCTCTCATAGCTGTATTCCTCTTGAGTGGACTATTGAGGCCCTTTGCATTAACCGTTAGAAAGGTTATGCCCTTCTGTTTATCTATAGGCTCCATGTGTTGTAAAGGATACGGTACTGGCAATGAGGTAACCTCTTTTGAATTATATGTGTGACATAAACCCCATGATACATTATACGTTCCCTCTTAATCTGGTACTTAAAAAATTGATATGTCAGCGTGTGCAGTTTTTTGTAACAAACATTAACATATAAAAACCATATAACAACTATAAAACAAACTATACAAACAAAAAGATGGCACAATGGCATAGATTGGGAGGGATGCAAAACAACATCCTTACCCTCGTTCATATTAATTAATTTAACCTCTGTTAGAGCGTACAATGTATACATTTCCCATTCATGTAATCATACTGTCATATCCATCACCACCCAACTGTATCCATTTCCCATAAACATGTTAAAGATTGGCACAATCTCACCCATCTATGTTCAGCTTCATGTCTCTTGTGCGGTAGAAACCATTGCATCATCCAAAGAAGATGATTTATTTCTGTCCTTTCTACGCTTGCTGGTGTTCACCACCTGCCAGCGGTGCTTTCCTTGCAATGGTCTGGGGTCCGAGGTCTCTCCAGCTTCCCTATTCCCCTGAGAGTCAAACTCAGTAGGGATATTAAAATAAATATTTAATCCCTTACAGAGAGCTTCAAGGTCCTGGGGTTCTTTGTAGGTGAAAATGCTTCCATCATGTGTGACCACCAAGTTAAAGGGGTACCCCCATCTGTATCTTATCTTTCTGTCCCTGAGCACCCTGGTTATAAAGGCAACTTCTCTTCTTCTTTGCAATGTATTTGGTCTCAGGTCCATAAAGACTTGGAGATGGTGGTCAAGGTATGTTATGTCCCTTAGTTGACGGACCAGTGTCCATACTCCTTCCTTATCCTTATATCTAAGGAATCTTAAGATCACGTCCCTTGGTGGGGCTTTATCTGGAGGAGGAGGTCTAAGGGCCCTAGGGACCCTGTCGAGTTCCACTTTCGGGGCCTGTTGATCCTTCTTCAGATGACAAAACAGATCCTGAACATATGTTTCTAAATCAGCGTTAGCAATCTTCTCCGGTATGCCTCAGATCCTTAAGTTATTTCTGCGATTTCTGTTGTCTAAATCATCTATCTTGTCTTGGAGGGCCGACAGTTTAACCTCATGTATATTGGTTTGTTTTGTAATTGAATCGGCCAGTGAGTTCAGTGTTTCTTGTGTGTCCTCCAAATCTTCAACCCTGCATCCAATTTCAGAGATTTCCTTTCTTATAGTTGTAAGTTCTGACTTAATTAGATTTTTCAGGGAATCAAAATCAGATTTAGAAGGAAGGTTGGCTATATCTGCTTTTAATTGTGTCATAAGATTTACTGTGGCAGCTTGTTGTTGCACTGTGCCTGATAGGGGTTGTATATTGCTCCTGCCATCACGTTGTTCCAGAGTAGGGGTCTCATTAGTGCCAAAAAAATTGCTCACTGACATAGGTAGGGCAGTTTGTTTATTATTTTTGTCCATTTTAGCGCCTTTTTTAGACGCCATTATAAATTCTCAGAACCCCTCCTCAGTAAGTGTGCTAAACAATTCAACACCATGAGTGCGACTGATGCTGAGTGGCCCTAGAGGATGGTTTAATGGCAGCCAAAAAATTTTTTAAGAATTAATGTGCTTTGCTAGTTGCTACTCAAGTGTTATAGAGTCAATCTTTTATGTGTGTTACTGGGAGGATAGCTAAGGGTTTAATTACCGATATTTGTACAGTATCTCACAAAAGTGAGTACACCCCTCACATTTTTTAAAATATTTTATCTTTTCATGTGACAACACTGAAGAAATGACACTTTGCTACAATGTAAAGTAGTGAGTGTACAGCCTGTATAACAGTGTAAATTTGCTGTCCTCTCAAAATAACTTAACACACAGACATTATTGTCTAAACCGTTGGCAACAAAAGTGAGTACACCCCTAAATGGAAATCTCCAAATTGGGCTTAAAGTGTCAATATTTTGTGTGGCCACCATTATTTTCCAGCACTGCCCTAACCCTCTTGGGCATCAAGTTCACCAGAGCTTCACAGGTTGCCACTGGAGTCCTCTTCCACTCCTCCATGACGACATCACAGAGTTGGTGGATGTTAGCGACCTTGCACTCCCCCACCTTCCATTTGAGGATGCCCCACAGATGCTCAATAGGTTTTAGGTCTGGAGACATGCTTGGCCAGTCCATCACCTATCCCAGCAGCTTCTTTAGCAAGGCAGTGGTCGTCTTGGAGGTGTGTTTGGGGTCATAATCATGTTTGAATACTGCCCTGCGGCTCAGTCGCCGAAGGGAGGGTATCATGCTCAACTTCAGTATGTCACAGTACATGTTGGCATTCATGGTTCCCTCAATTAACTGTAGCTCCCCAGTGCCGGCAGCACTCATGCAGGCACAGACCATGACACTCCCACCTTTATGCTTGACTATAAGCAAGACACACTTGTCTTTGTACTCCTCACCTGGTTGCCGCCACACACGCTTGACACCATCTGAACCAAATAAGTTTATCTTGGTCTCATCGGACCACAGGACATGGTTCCAGTAATCAATGTCCTTAGTCTGCTTGTCTTCAGCAAACTGTTTGCGGGATTTGTTGTGCGTTATCTTTAGAAGAGGCTTCCTTCTGGGATGACAGCCATACAGACCAATTTGATGTAGTGTGCAGCGTATGGCCTGAGCACTGACAGGCTGACCCCCCACTCCTTCAACCTCTGCAGCAATGCTGGCAGCACTCATACGTCTATTTCCCAAAGACAACCTCTGCATATGACCCTGAGCATGTGCACTTAACTTCTTTGGTCAACCATGGCGAGGCCTGTTCTGAGTGGTACCTGTCCTGTGAAACCGCTGTATGGTCTTGCCCACCATGCTGCAGCTCAGTTTCAGGGTCTTGGCAATCTTCTTATAGCCTAGGCCATCTTTATGTAGAGCAACAATTCTTTTTTTCATATCCTCAGAGAGTTCTTTGCCATGAGGTACCATGTTGAACTTCCAGTAACCAGTATGAGAGAGTGTGAGAGCGATAACACCAAATTTAACACACCTGAGACCTTGTAACACTAAGGAGTCACATGACACCGGGGAGGGAAAATGGCTAATTGGGCCTAATTTGGACACTCACTTTTGTTGCCAACTGTTTAGACATTAATGACTGTGTGTTAAGTTATTTTGAGGGAACAGCAAATTTACACTGTTATACAGGCTGTACACTCACTACTTTACATTGTAGCAAAGTGTCATTTCTTCAGTGTTGTCACATGAAAAGATATAATAAAATCTCCTAAACATAATGGGCTAGATTTCAAGTGGATCGCTATTTATTGCTCCCGCCCAACCATTAACTCTGCTAGAAGCAAGCTTTTTGGGCCTGTCGGGTAGTGCACATTTTACAAGTTGAAAGTAAACTATTTTTTTTATCGCTAGCTATCCTGATGCATGTAAAAAGACGAACTTAGAATATGCGATAACCTATTCAAATCAATTGAGCAAAAAAAGTGGGGGAAAAAACCCTAATCGCGCTCAAACCCGATTGCATATTCTCAAGTGTGCTAACAGGACATGAAAATATTATTACTTCACGCCAGTGTTCTTCACATAGAAGAATATGTTCTATTTATTCATAAATATATATTTATATATATATATAAATGATGTTTTGTTTGCACAAATATATATTTATACATATACATTATATATATGATTATATATAGATATAGATCAGTGGCATATTTAGTTTTTCTGCTGCCCTAGGCACTCCAAATTCTGCTCTACTTTTTTGTTAGAGGCTGCTTAGCAGTGCATGTGTCTCTTTTTCTTGACAATTTGGGTGATTCAAGAATTGTATTTTGTTAGTACACAGCTAGAGTTATTGTGTAGAATCATTGCTAGCACATTTCGTAATTGACCATATATACATATATACATATGGGACAGACAGATTGCCAGACAGATGTAAAATTGTAATTCACATCTTGCGATAATAATTGATGCTTATTTCTGTTCAGACTATTTAGTGTTAAGAATCAATGTATTCCCTGCTCATTGTTATTGTATTCTCTTTCTGAATGTAAATATGTGCTGCCTTTGGACTAGCGATGACCCATCTCTAATTACTATTCTTTGCCTGAACTTCTCTCTGACATTGAGCTGTGGCTTCCAAGAGGCTGCAGCCCTTCCCTACAGTGAAAGTAATTACAACTTTTGAATTTCTATAGGAGGTGTTTTCAGTTGCAGTTAATGTAATGATGATAAATTGCAGCTTGGTTTCTTGTGATGAAAAATCAATTCAGTTTGATCAGCAGTTTGTAGCAGCAGTTGGAATATTGTTTGCTGTCTGGAATGGATCTCATCAGAGCGTGAACTTGGCTCTTGTATCCAAGAGATGCTGCAGAGATTAGAAAAGGAGTGTGCGCAGAACTGCGGCATAATGGATGACATCATTTATCACATGATAGAGTGCAGCCAATCAAGGGGCAGCCATATATTCCAATCACATTTCAGCATGGTAAAGCAGTATAACATTATTTTGGCTGCAGGTGAAGGTAAAGTTATCATATGAAAGCTTATTATCACAAGAAATCCAACAAATGGCATTGTAACCAGGATGCACATTTTTTAGGCAATTGCAGCTGTGTTTGCAACAATGTTTGTAATAATGTTATGAACATAGTGCACAAGGCACGTGTATGCTACTGAGCCTACCTCAATATGCTCACATTAAAAGGAGTCATGTTTCATCAAAGTATACCAAGAGAAAGAAGTGAATATGATAAAACTAGTAAAATGGAAGGTTTTTCTAACATTCTACACTCTTATCTAAATTAAGAAAGTTTATTTTTGACTATGTCTCTTTAATAATATAGTTTGGGGTGGTTTACTGATTCCTAAGAGCAATCTTAACGGTAATATGTCTCCTAACATGCTAACTATGCTAGGGCCCCGCTATTAACACTTTGTAATGTACTGCTATGATTTCAGAACCTCCACCACTATTAACCCCTTCAGTATGAGGGGTTTTATGGATATTTCGAAATCTAGGCAGAAAAACAGATAGATATTCATAATGTTGCAAGAAATTGAAGAAACATAGATGGATGGGATAAATATGCCCCCAAAATTCTGCAATTTACTTTTAAACTGTCATTATCATATTATATTATTATTTCTTCAGAGAAGTGTAATTAATCATTTTGATAATATATTTTAGTTTTAAATATTGCAAATAACCATATTTTCCTGAGCCACCAGGGGATTGAAAAAGCACAAGAGAATTCTTAAGAGACTCTATTCATCATGGGAAATTGTAGTAATAATAAATTATTTTTCTTTCTGTCCTTTAAGCCGTCTTATTTCTTATAGTATATAACTCTTAGTGCTCCTACTTGTTGTTGAAGTCTCATCTGAATATATCCCTACTGATTGTGTGGGACCACTTATGAAAGCTATTATGGGACGTTAGTACATATTGGTGATATTATTCTCTATTATTTTTATAAATATGCATAAACATGGTAAGAACTGGGAAGCTTTCTTGACATATGTAATATTTATTATTAGGGAAGTAACCCTAGCATCTACTGGGTTTGAACTGTTGGATGAAAGACACCTCAGAGGATTATGGTACATTGCTTGTGAACAGGGCAACAATTATGACTATAATAAGAGAACATATGGAAAAGCTTCAATTAATACAAGAGACATTACAATAAGAAAGCCTGGTGTTTCAGGTAGGCAATAGAGTACTTGTTTTGGTTGTATGAAAAACATTCCTGGGAGCATACCATTGGAGAATGGAAGAAACAAACATATCATGTTAATTTACTGGAACCATAAAATAAAAGTTGTTGTTTTGCTACTGTAGAAGCAGCAGTTTTCCCTGTTAGGGTTAAAAATTAACCTGATGTCGGTGCTGGTAAAAACAAATGTTATAAAGTATGACATTATAAAAGAACCAGAAAATATCATATAGATTACCTGAATCTCATTGAGAAGCTATTGGAGTAGAGGTTAATAAAATGTTAGCATAATTGAGGAATGCCAAAGTGACTGGGGGACTTATTATGTGTTTGAACCAATACCATATGGCTCAAATTAGGTTTTGTAATGATTATTATAAACAAAATAAAATTTCAAAATGTTACATGTATCCCATGCCAAGAATTGATGAGTCAGTGGAAAATTTAGGAAACTCAGTCCCTCATCGCAATAGATTTAACCAAGGGTTATTAGTAAAAAAAAGCAAAGCAAAAGAAAACAATGAGGCCTATTTATCATATGTCTGTCGGACCTGATCCGACAATGCGGATCAGGTCCGACAGACATCGCTGAATGCGGAGAGCAATACGCTCTCCATATTCAGCATTGCACCAGCAGCTCTTGGGAACTGCTGGTGCAACACCGCCCCCTGCAGACTGGGGGGTGTTAACCTAATGGTACTCGATCGGGTTGAATTGTGGCGATTCCTGTCCGCCTCATCAGAGATCTTTAGACTGCTGCTTCATAACTGGTGTTTCTGGCGAGCCTGCAGGCTCGCCAGAAACACAGGCCCTCAAGCTCCATACGGAGCTTGATAGATAGGCCCCTAAGGCTTTACTTTTTTTCCTAAAACATTTTTTTTAAATAACCCTATCCAAATACTGAGCTACAGTGACAAGTTGATAATTTTTTTCTATTGTGTACGGAGCTTGATAGATAGGCCCCACTGTCTTCTGTACTCTTGGGGGTCTATTTATATATAAAGTCCTATCTTTTGGCCTTCATGGGGCATGTGCCATATTCCAAAAAATGATAGACAGAATAATAAGGTCACATGCAATTTATGTTGCTACATATTTAGATGACTTTGTAATACGCAATTAAATAATACACCATTTCACTTACCAAAAGTGCAAACTGTCCTAAATGAAATACAAATTCTGGTTCAATGGCCAACCCAAGTAAGTGTACCATTTGGCTAGAGAAAGTAAAATGTGTAGGCTATTCTATTTGCAGGGAATTAGTGAAAGCGCAACTTGCAAATATATACTGTATATATACTGTATATAAGATACTGTGTGTATAAATATATGTGTGTGTGCATTTGTATGTATGTGTTTTATTGAAATACTTTAGAGAAGAACTAAATGAAAAACTCCACTACTTAAACAGTTTTTTTGCATTCCAGTGTTATCCAACTTTAATTTCACTGTGTTTTTCTTTTATATGAGGTGGTTAATGCATACACACTATTCAACATGCAAATGTTAGCGTACACTAGATTAATGCTTGTGCAAAAAAATAAAAATAATAATAATGATAACTTTGGACTATATGAGTGATATGAGTGCAAAATGGAAGCGGTAAGGATTACACTCTGGCAATGTAAACACACCTTACTACTTGCATTTTTGTGCTCCACTTGTAATATAGGCCTATGGGATTAACCCCTGTAGTTAAACACATAGTTCAAATCATGTTCTAGAGCCACACTGCATTGACGTTTCTGAGCATGACACAGTTTACAAGTCAGTTATTAGCAACATATGCATGTATCTGCCAATCACCGGGACATTTATAAAAAAAAATACATGCTTTATTGAATTATAGTATTTCATTTTTGCATTGCAAAGTCAATTTAAATATTATCTCCAGGGTGGTGTAATGTATGCATAATTTATTATACATTTTAGATTTGTGAATTTGGTGTTTCTGCGGGGAGAACTTTGAAACCTGTTCTCCACTCCACAGTTTAGAAGTGGCTGACAGAGGATAGGGGAGGAAACCTGGGGGTTCCAGAATTTTTTTACAAAAAACTAGCTAAACACACAAAAATAAAAAAATACATTAAAAGGTGTATGATTTTTATGATTTCCAAACAGTATCTCATAAGGTTTTTCAGAGATAATAAAAGAACATAGAGATAGACGCACTCAACTGGGACAGAAAAAGAGCTAGAAACACTTCAGTGGTTGTTCATAAGGCCAGGGCCACTCATTGTGCAGTCTCTTTTAGCAAGCTATGCCATTTACAGGGAATAAATATCCTGTAGCCTGATTCTGCCCAATGACAGTCCAACCCCTAAATACCAGGCAATTCTTCTCTGTGAAAGGCACAGTGTGCTAAAAGAGACTGCACCCTGAGTGGCAGTGGCCTTATGAACAAGCATCGTTTTTCTAGCTTTTTTTCTGTCTCAGTTGAGTGCATCTCTCTATTTATTTTTTTGAGGAAACCAGATGTAGACTCCTTGCACACATGCCCTAGAGAGATGCAACTGTACCTCACTGACAAGGCCCAAAGAGGTTAAAGCATACGTCTGGGGTTTGTTGTTTTCTCTTGTTCAGAAAATTGCCTGGTTTTTCAGGGCTGGACTGTCATTTGGCAGGATTAGTCTCATATGCGACAGAATATTTCTTCTCAGTGAAAAGCATAGTCTGCTAACAGAGACTGCACCCTGAGTGGCACTGGCCTTATGAACGGAAGTTTGTCTAGCTTTTATTTGTTCTCAGTTGCGTGTCTCTCTATTTTCTTTTTATATGCTAATTGCTCTTGGGTCTCCCTAAGAGTAAAAGGGGAAACCTTGTACACATGCTCTAGAGTCTAGAGAGATACAACTGCACCTCACTTATGAGGCCCAAAGAGGCTTAAAAGTTTGTCTGGGGTTTGTTGTTTAATCTTGTTCAGAGGAGAATTGCCTGGTATTTTGGGGCTCGACTGTCATTGGGCAGAATCAGACTCAAATGCTACAGGATATTTCTTCTTTGTGAAAGGCACAGTCTGCTAAAAGAGACTGTGCCGTGAGTGCACTGGCCTTATGAACAAGTACAGAAGTTTTTTCTAGCTTTTGTTCTGTCTCAGTTGAGTGCGTCTCTCTATTTTCTTTTTGCTTTTCAGAGATACTCATGAAAGTTATTTCTGCACGTTTCAAAGCTTAAAGGACCAGTCAACACTGTAGATATGCATAATCAACAAATGCAAGATAACAAGACAATCCAATAGCACTTAGTCTGAACTTCAAATGAGTAGTAGAATTTTTTTCTGACCATTTTAAAAGTTTTTCCACTCTCCCTGTAGCATGTGACAGCCATCAGCCAATCACAAATGCATACACGTACCATGTGACAGCAATCAGCCATTCACAAATGCATACACACCTATTCTTACACATGCTCAGTAGGAGCTGGTGACTCAAAAAGTTTAAATATAAAAAGACTGTGCACATTTTGTTAATGGAAGTAAATTGGAAAGTTGTTTAAAATTGCATGCTCTATCTGAATAATGAAAGTTTAATTTTGATTGAGTGTCCCTTTAAAAGTATGATTTGAACAAAACATTTTTTTAATCAAAATGGTTTATTAATATTTGAACTAAGCAACCAACAAGAACTTTAACATTGAAAAATAGCTGCACAAGCCAAGAAATGTCACTTGAAACAAGCAAAAATTAGTTTGCAGTAACATGTAGAATTTGAAAACTCCAAAAAAATCCTTATGGAAAACTGCTTTCAGATGGATTAGAATAAAGTTGTTGAATTGCTCCTATGGAATATATAGGGTGCGTTTATGCAGGCTGATTTCATTAGAAAAGTTTTAGATAAAAGGGTTATCATGCCTATCCAACAAACATTGGAAGGGACTTAGCATGGATTGGATCCAGGCCTTTGTGAACTCACCTGCAGAAGATGATGAAGGCAAGAGACTTAAATTAAAACACAGGGATCATTCGGTTCCCTGTGTAGCACAAACACTTTTTTATGCTGCTGCAAATCTGCAATGTTTATATAATAAACTTCCATAGGATCTCAAGCCACATCTTGTACGTTAGGTGTCTCTGCAACCTAAAAGACAGTGGGTCCGATTACGAGTGGAGCGCAAAAACATTTGCACACGAGCGATAATGGGTTTGTTGCGGGGGTTTGCGCTCGTCGGGCTTACCACTGGTATTATGAGTTGAAAGTAAATACGATCACTTGAGCGCAATCACCATTTACGCTAGAATGATTACCGCGACTTCAGAGCTCTGGTTAACTGTTACGCAAAACAAAAAAGCTGCACAAAACACTTCAAAAATACATTTCCAAGGGAAATTCCAGGCTGTAGCTCTCTTAGCGCTAGATTACGAGTGGCGAGCTAACTGTAGCACGCAAGCAACGTGTGGTATTTTGCAGCTCTTTGCGCAAAATGGAAATATCGCACATATGAGTTGAAAGTAAATGTGTTAGCTTGAGTACAATTGAATTTATCGCTCATTGGGTTGACGTGACTTCAGAGCTCTGGTTAACTGCTACGCAAGACAAAAAAGTACACAACACATCAAAAATACATTACAGTTACACTCATAATAACAATATCTGATACAAATTATTTAAAAAAAATTGCATTGGAAAGTTATAAGGGCTCAAAGATATGAGGTCTCAGGTGCTAGGAAAAAAAGTCATGCAAAGGGCTTTACCATAGAGATACATACATATACATGTCTAAATATATATACATGCAAAAAAGGAAAATTCCACCACGACCTGAACTTTAAAATAACTTCTTTTATTCAAAAATAATTTAAAATGAATAAGGACAGCAGTATCCTTGCAATGGGTTGGTAGGAGTAAAGCAACAAAAGGCTTACGCGTGTGTAGACTGTGTTGTCTTGACTGTAACATAATAATATGTGGAATAGAGCCTCTATCTAACAGACTGTCACTACCAAAAGTGGAAAATAATTCCAAGTGAAATGTTTGCAGTATACTATAGATAGGGAATGTGAAAAATCCCTATATAGGCAAAAACCTTAGACAATGCCAGAGTTGACAACTTTGTTAAATTATACAGGAAAGATTAAGTTGATCAATCACTGGGTAGTATCTACTCCCAGTAATTGATCAAGTCATATCTAGAGTTCAGGCACTCTGGGTGCCTGGTCTTGAGTAAACATCCAGAAGGCCTCCCTCTTGGCCAGCAACTTGTCCACATTGCCCCCTCTTTTAGGTAGTTTGACTTTCTCTATAGCACACCAACGCAATGAATTAATATTGCCATTGTGCTTGTGTTTGAAGTGCCAGACTAGAGGGGTATTTGATTTGCCCCTGGAGATAGTGGACAAGTGCTCGCGTATTCTGGACTTGATGTCCCTAGAGGTGAGACCTATGTACTGCACTCCACAAATGTTGTAGTACAAAAGGTAAATAACCTCTATAGACATGCAATTTAGACAGGACAGTATTCTGAAAGTTTCTCCAGTGATGTGTGAAGTAAAGAACTTGGTCTTGTTCAAATATTCACACGGTTTACATTTGTGGTGACCAAATGGGTACATCCCTACATTGGTCAACTATGATGAAGGCCTGTCTGGCTCTATCTTTAGGAGAGTAGGTGACAGCATATTACCCAGAGTTGGGCATTTTTTAGAGCTGCATCTAACCCCTGTCTTTACTAGATCGACAAGTTTATCATCTGCCTCCAAAATGTGAAAGTGTTTATTAATAATTTTCACAATTTCAGTAAACTGTTTGCTGTAATTAGTGATGAAATTCACCCCTCTGAATGGCTCTTCAGTTTTGCTTTTATCTTCCAGTAAAGAAGATCTTTGTAACCCATCAACTTTTCTTTTGGCTGTTTTAATGACCTTTTTAGTGTAGCCTCTTTCTTAGAGTCTATTTTCTAATTCCCTTGCCTCATGGGAGAAGTCACCCTCAAGGGTACAATTTCTCTTAAGTCGTATAAATTCACCCTTGGCAACTGCGCTTGCTGTATGCTTAGGATGGCAACTTTTTCCATGTAGCAATGAATTGCCCGATATGGGCTTCCTGTAAATCTTTGTTATAACAGGTTCACCAACATTCCCTGTTAAGGTAATTTCCAAAAAGTTAATGGATTTGTAATTAGTTTTGTAGGTAAAGCTGAGCCCCACTTCATTCTGATTCAAGAGTTGGACAAAATTTGTGATGTTTTCTACCCTCCCCTTCCAAATGAAGAGGAGGTCATCAATATACCTCCCATAAAGGAAGATATCCTCTTGAAAGATATTTCTATCTCCAAAGATGTGGAACAGCTCCCACCAACCTAAAAACAGGTTGGCGTAAGAGGGGGCAAATTATGCCCCCATAGCAGTTCCACACCTTTGGAGGTAGAAGGTATCCAAAAATTGAAAAAAGTTATGGGTCAGTAAGAACCTAGTGACTCTTACCACAAACTTCTGAAAACAGGTTGAATACTTTGAGTGGTATTCCAAATAATATTCGATAGTCTTGATACCTTCGTCATGTGGAATGGAGGAATATAGTGCCACTGCATCCACAGTGACCCAACAGAATTCCTTCTGCCACTTAATTTCTTTCATTAGATTGAGTACAGACTTGGTATCTTTGATGTACAATGGCAAAGATTTGACAAAAGGATTAAGTATTGAGTCCAACCACTCTGATAGATGCTCAAAAATAGAGCCAATCCCACTGACAATTGGGCGACCTTGGACGTTGTCCAATGTCTTATGTACCTTTGGAAGATGGTGGAACAGGGGTGTCTTAGGATGTTCCACATAAAGACTCTGAGCTGTAATAGCATCAATACACCCCTGCTCTACACCATCATCTAATAGGTGATTAAATTCCTTGGCAAATTGTTTAGTGGGGTCTCTATTCAGTGGTGTGTAATTTTCTGTGTTGGCTAATTGTCTGAGTGCCTCTGCAACATACATGGACCTGTCCATAACAACCACTGTGCCCCCCTTATCAGCATTCTTGATCACCAAGTCCCTATTTTGTTGAAGGGACTTAATTGCTTGTTTCTCCCTTGCTGTCACATTAGATCTAGTTTGTTGACCCTTTAATTTAAGATTGATAAGATCTTTCTCTACCCTTGCATGGAAAGTTTCCACAATTTCTCCCCTTGATTGTATTGGGTAGAACTTTGATGGGGGTTTCAATGTTACACTTTTTGTAATGTTCCCTTCCTCTGATAGAGAATCTGTTGTTAAATGTTCTAATGGTACGTCCAGGTACGTCTGTAATGTTACTAGCTTCTTGTTCTAAGAAGTGTTTCTTATAGATTTAAACAGGCTGGTTAGAAATATTACTCTTAAGAAACACTTCTTAGAACAAGAAGCTAGTAACATTACAGACGTACCTGGGTGTAATTACAATACACATACTAACTCTAACAGATTGACGTTTCAGGAAGAGTGTGATGTTATGACATTAGAACATTTAACAACAGATTCTCTATCAGAGGAAGGGAACATTACAAAAAGTGTAACATTGAAACCCCCATCAAAGTTCTACCCAATACAATCAAGGGGAGAAATTGTGGAAACTTTCCATGCAAGGGTAGAGAAAGATCTTATCAATCTTAAATTAAAGGGTCAACAAACTAGATCTAATGTGACAGCAAGGGAGAAACAAGCAATTAAGTCCCTTCAACAAAATAGGGACTTAGTGATCAAGAATGCTGATAAGGGGCGCACAGTGGTTGTTATGGACAGGTCCATGTATGTTGCAGAGGCACTCAGACAATTAACCAACACAGAAAATTACACACCACTGAATAGAGACCCCACTAAACAATTTGCCAAGGAATTTAATCACCTATTAGATGATGATGTGGAGCAGGGGTGTATTGATGCTATTACAGCTCAGAGTCTTTAAGTGGAACATCCTAAGACACCCCTGTTCCACCATCTTTCAAAGGTACATAAGACGTTGGACAATGTCCAAGGTCGCCCAATTGTCAATGGGATTGGCTCTATTTTTGAGCATCTATCAGAGTGGTTGGACTTGATACTTAATCCTTTTGTCAAATCTTTTCCATTGTACATAAAAGATACCAAGTCTGTACTCAATCTAATGAAAGAAATTAAGTGGCAGAAGGAATTCTGTTGGGTCACTGTGGATGCAGTGGCACTATATTCCTCCATTCCACATGACAAAGGTATCAAGACTATCGAATATTATTTGGAATACCACTCAAAGTATTCAACCTGTTTTCAGAAGTTTGTGGTAAGAGTCACTAGGTTCTTACTGACCCATAACTTTTTTCAATTTTTGGATACCTTCTACCTCCAAAGGTGTGGAACTGCTATGGGGGCAAAATTTTCCCCCTCTTACGCCAACCTGTTTTTAGGTTGGTGGGAGCGGTTCCACATCTTTGGAGATAGAAATATCTTTCAAGAGGATATCTTCCTTTATGGGAGGTATATTGATTACCTCCTCTTCAGTTGGAAGGGGAGGGTAGAAAACATCACAAATTTTGTCCAACTCTTGAATCAGAATGAAGTGGGACTCAGCTTTACCTACGAAACTAATTACAAATCCATTAACTTTTTGGACATTACCTTAACAGGGAATGTTGGTGAACCTGGTATAACAAAGATTTACAGGAAGCCCATATCGGGCAATTCATTGCTACATGGAAAAAGTTGCCATCCTAAGCATACAGCAAGCCCAGTTGCCAAGGGTGAATTTATACGACTTAAGAGAAATTGTACCCTTGAGGGTGACTTCTCCCATGAGGCAAGGGAATTAGAAAATAGACTCAAAAAAGAGGCTAAACTAAAAAGGTCATTAAAACAGCCAAAAGAAAAGTTGATGGGTTACAAAGATCTTCTTTACTGGAAGATAAAAGCAAAACTGAAGAGCCATTCAGAGGGGTGAATTTCACCACTAATTACAGCAAACAGTTTACTGAAATTGTGAAAATAATTAATAAACACTTTCACATTTTGGAGGCAGATGATAAACTCGTCGATCTAGTAAAGACAGGGGTTAGATGCAGCTCTAAAAAATGCCCAACTCTGGGTAATATGCTGTCACCTACTCTCCTAAAGATAGAGCCAGACAGGCCTTCATCATGGTTGACCAATGTAGGGATGTACCCGTGTGATCACCACAAATGTAAACTGTGTGAATATTTGAACAAGACCAAGTTCTTTACTTCACACATCACTGGAGAAACTTTCAGAATACTGTCCTGTCTAAATTGCATGTCTATAGAGGTTATTTACCTTTTGTACTGCAACATTTGTGGAGTGCAGTACATAGGTCTCACCTCTAGGGACATCAAGTCCAGAATACGTGAGCACTTGTCCACTATCTCCAGGGGCAAATCAAATACCCCTCTAGTCTGGCACTTCAAACACAAGCACAATGGCAATATTAATTAATTGCGTTTGTGTGCTATAGAGAAAGTCAAACTACCTAAAAGAGGGGGCAATGTGGACAAGTTGCTGGCCAAGAGGGAGGCCTTCTGGATGTTTAGACTCAAGACCAGGCATCCAGAGGGCCTGAACTCTAGATATGACTTGATCAATTACTGGGAGTAGATACTACCCAGTGATTGATCAACTTAATCTTTCCTGTATAATTTAACAAAGTTGTCAACTCTGGCATTGTCTAAGGTTTTTGCCTATATAGGGATTTTTCACATTCCCTATCTATAGTATACTGCAAACATTTCACTTGGAATTATTTTCCACTTTTGGTAGTGACAGTCTGTTAGATAGAGACTCTATTCCACATATTATTTTGTTACAGTCAAGACAACACAGTCTACACATCAATATGATCTGTCATGTCAGTTGGTAATTCAGCTCACATAGTTATATAGGCATTATTTCTCCTGTAGGTGTTTAAGTTAACTTTTCAAGAAATATGTTTTTAAGGTTACATACACACTACATGGAGATTAAAAGAATGAAACTTATTTAGCAATTTAATGTGATGCTATAAGCATATCATTTCTATCACTACTTATGGTATGGTAATCCAGGGGTTAAGAGGGAGTAACATTGATACCCAATCAGCAAATAGAATGTGCTTTTTAAAGGTTCAGGTGTCTGCAAGATATAAGGCTATGATTACGGCTGCGTGCTGAAACGCGTAAGCCTTTTGTTGCTTTACTCCTACCAACCCATTGCAAGGATACTGCTGTCCTTATTCATTTTAAATTATTTTTGAATAAAAGAAGTTATTTTAAAGTTCAGGTCATGGTGGAATTTTCCTTTTTTGCATTTATAATTTGCCGTTCCCACACCACGCTGAACTGTTGTGCTTGACAAGCCGTACATGGATTGAATATCGCACACACACGCCAGTTTGTGATGTCACAAGACGGCCGCAAGGCGGAACTGAACGGATCGAACAGCTGAGGTGAGCGGATGGAATAGGAGGGGAATGAGGTTCCCGAAAAACTCCAGGTTTACCCGCTGGATATACAAAGATGGTGAAGACAGCCGAAAGCCAGATGACATACACCGTTTACTACCAGAGAAGGTATGTGAGGTGGGCCCGCCGCGGCTAACAATATATCACGTTGTTGTCTCTCCGTAAAAGTCACTGAGTATTGGGCTACAGCCACATGATTGATATGTGGTAGCTTGTTGTATTACAAGTGTGTACAGTTTTGCCCAGTTACTTTATGGACATTTGAAGTCTGAGAAACAGAGTCTACGGATATTTACAGATTGTGACACGGAGTTGTACACCTTGGGATAAAGGGGGCAGTGTTGTGACTACTTGTGGTTTCCCATCCTTACTCTTACAGAGGACTGTTTGCAAACAATTTTGGTTGTTACCCCCTTGTTCTTTCATTGCATTTTTTTAAATATATATACATACATACATACATGTGTGTGTGTTTATATGTTTGTACATATATTTATTTATGTAGGAGTAATTTGAGGAAGCACTTCTTTACAGAAAGGGTGATTGATTCATGGAATAAACATCCACAAGAGGTAGTAATGACAAACACTGTGGGGGACTTTAAGAATGCCTGGGACAAGCATAAGACTATCCTACGAACTAGTTAAGTTTATACTTTTAGGAAATATCGGTTAGACTTGCTGGGTCTATGGCTCTTATCTGCCGTCAATATCTATCGGCTAGATTACGAGTTTGGTGTTAGAAGCTGTGCGGTGCTAAAGAGCAGTTTATGCTCACCGCTCACTTACAGACAGCGCTGGTATTACGGATTTTTCCAAACCCCGGCGTTAACCGCATAAAAGTGATCGTAGAGCAAACTTTTGCTCCACATCTCACCTCAATACCAGCGCTGCTTACGTTAGCGGTGAGCTGGCTGAACGTGCTTGTGCACGATTTCCCCATAGGAATCAATGGGGCAGAGCCGGCTGGAAAAAAACCTAACACCTGCAAAAAAGCAGCGTTTAGCTCCAAACGCAGCCCTATTGATTCCTATGGGGAAGATACATTTATGTCTACACCTAACACCCTAACATGAACCCCGAGTCTAAACACCCCTAATCTTACACTTATTAACCCCTAATCTGCCGACACCTACATTATATTATTAACCCCTAATCTGCCACTCCGGACACCGCTGCCACCTACATTATACATATGAACCCCTAATCTGCTGCTCCCAACATCGCCGACACCTACATTATATTTATTAACCCCTAATCTGCCGCCCCCAATGTCGCTACAACCTACCTACACTTATTAACCTCTAATCTGCCGCCCCCAACGTCGCCGCCACTATATTAAAGTTATTAACCCCTAAACCTAAGTCTAGCCTTAACACCCCCTAACTTAAATAGAATTTAAATAAATCTAAATAAAAATAACTATCATTAACTAAATTATTCCTATTTAAAACTAAATACTTACCTATAAAATAAACCCTAAGCTAGCTACAATATAACTAATAGTTACATTGTAGCTAGATTAGGGTTTATTTTAATTTTACAGGCAAGTTTGTATTTATTTTAACGAGGTACAATAGTTATTAAATAGTTATTAACTATTTAATAACTACCTAGCTAAAATAAAGACAAAAGTACCTGTAAAATAAAACCTAACCTAAGTTACAATTACACCTAACACTACCACTATAATTAATTCCCTAAATTAAATAAAATTATCTAAAGTACAAAAACAAATAAACACTAAATTACAGAAAATAATAAACAAATTACAAGATTTTTAAACTAATTACACCTAATCTAATCCCCCTAACAAAATAAAAAAGCCCCCCCAAAATAAAAAGCCCTACCCTACACTAAATTACAAATAGCCCTTAAAAGGGCCTTTTGCGGGGCATTGCCCCAAAGTAATCAGCTCTTTTACCTTCATCCACGTCTTCATCCAACCAGGCAGAAGTGGTCCTACAGATGGGCAGAAGTCTTCATCCAAGCCAGGCAGAAGTGGTCCTCCAGACGGGCAGAAGTCTTCATCCAGGCGGCATCTTCTATCTTCATCCATCCGGCGCGGAGCGGGTCCATCTTCAAGACATCCGACGCAGAGCATCCTCTTCTTCCGACAGCTACGACTGAATGAAGATTCCTTTAAATGACATCATCCAAGATGGCATCCCTTCAATTCCGATTGGCTGAGAGAATTCTATCAGCCAATCGGAATTAAGGTAGAAAAAATCCTATTGGCTGATGCCAATAGGATTGAGCTCGCATTTGCCTTGTTCTCTTTACATGTTTGGGGCACATTGTTTTTGCACAGCAATAAATTTGGATTTCTAAACTGCCATTACCTGGTGTCTGCTTCTTCTGTTGTCACATTCTATTGGCTGATTGGAACAGAAAGCTCAATCCTATTGGCTGATTGCATCAGCCAATAGGATTTTTTCTACCTTAATTCCGATTGGCTGATAGAATTCTATCAGCCAATCGGAATTGAAGGGACGCCAGCTTGGATGACGTCATTTAAAGGAACCTTCATTCAGTCGTAGCCGTCGGAAGAAGAGGATGCTCCATGTCGGATGTCTTTAAGATGGACCCGCTTTGCGCCGGATGGATGAAGATAGAAGATGCCGTCTGGATGAAGACTTCTGCCCGTCTGGAGGACAACTTCTGCCCGGCTTGGATGAAAACTTCTGCCCTTCTGGAGGACCACTTCTGCCCGGTTGGATGAAGACGGTAGGGTGATCTTAAGGGGGTTAGTGTTAGGTTTTTTTAAGGGGGGATTGGGTGGGTTTTAGAGTAGGGTTGGTTGTGTGGGTGGTGGGTTTTAATGTTGGGGGGGATTTGTAATTTTTTTTTACAGGTAAAAGAGCCGATTACTTTGGGGCAATGCCCCGCAAAAGGGCTTTTTCTAATTTAGTGTAGGGTAGGGCTTTTTTTATTTTGGGGGGGCTTTTTTATTTTGTTAGGGGGATTAGATTAGGTGTAATTTGTTTAAAAATCTTGTAAATTGTTTATTATTTTCTGTAATTTAGTGTTTGTTTGTTTTTTATACTTTAGATAATTTTATTTAATTTAGGGAATTAATTTAATTATAGTGGTAGTGTTAGGTGTACAGGTATACCTCACTTTACAGCGATTCACTTTACAGCGCTTCGATAATACAGCGCTTTGTGGAGCTGAAGTTCAACCTCCAAGGATTTTGAAACAGTGCTGTAATCTTTGTGCGATTGCGAGAAAAGTGACTGGCACCATTTTGTTATGAGCAGTTCACTTTGTTTACAGCATTACAGTGCAATCTGTGTCTCAGTTTTATAGTAATAAATAGTAATATAGTAAAAAACAGTAATTGTCACTATTTTACAGGTACAGTTTTTATTGAATATTAATTGAATACTGTGCTGTGCAAGTGTTAAACTAAACATAGCACTATTGCACCCCAAATATATGTTAGTTCAAACATGTTTTTAAACACACTGGCAAGTGGAAAAAAGCTAAAACCGCCTTGTTTCACTTTAAGGCGGTTTTCACTTTACAGCGGGGCTCCGGTCCCTAACCCGCTGTATGAGCGGGGTATACCTGTAATTGTAACTTAGGTTAGGTTTTATTTTACAGGTAAATTTGTATTTATTTTAGCTAGGTAGTTATTAAATAGTTAATAACTATTTAATAACTATTCTACCTAGTTAAAATAAATACAAACTTGCCTGTAAATTAAAAATAAACCCTAAGCTAGCTACAATGTAACTATTAGTTATATTGTAGCTAGCTTAGGGTTTATTTTATAGGTAAGTATTTAGTTTTAAATAGGAATAATGTAGTTAATGATAGGTATTTTATTTATATTTATTTAAATTCTATTTAAGTTAGGGTTAGACTTAGTTTTAGGGATTTATAACTTTAGTATAGTGGCGGCGACGTTGGGGGCGGCAGATTAGGGGTTAATAAATGTAGGTAGGTGTCGGCGATGTTAGGAAAGGCAGATTAGAGGTTAATAAAATTTAACTAGTGTTTGCGAGGCGGGAGTGAGGCGGTTTAGGGGTTAATATATTTATTATAGTGGTGGCGATGTCCGGTTTGGCAGATTAGGGGTTAAAAAAAATATTTTAGTGTTTGCAATGCGGGAGGTCCTCGGTTTAGGGGTTAATAGGTAGTTTATGGGTGTTAGTGTACTTTTTAGCACTTTAGTTTTATGCTACGGCATGGTAGTGTAAAACTCTTAACTACTGACTTTAAAATGCGGTACCAGTCTTGACAGGAGGTCTACCGCTCACTTTTTGGCAGACTCATAATACCGGCGCTATGCAAGTCCCATTGAAAAAAGAGGATACACAATTGATGTAAGTGGATTTGCAGTATTTCTGAGTCTAGCCAAAAAAGTGAACGGTACACCTGTACCTGCAAGACTCGTAATACCAGCGGGCGTTAAAAAGCAGCGTTGGGACCGGCCAAAGCTGCTTTTTAAGCCTAACACAAGACTCGTTATCTAGCCGTATGTTTCTATGTATTCATATGTGTATATATGTATTTCCAGACATATATACACATATAAACACATGTATACATATATAGACATATATAAGTGCATTGAGCCCTTTGCAAGTAGCTGAAAACATGAAAAATAATTTTTATGCAATATTCATATTTAATTAAGTATTTTACTGTGTGTGTGTACTGTAAATATTTCAAATTCCAATGTTCTTCACATAGGGGAATATGTTTGAAGTATTTTAAAAAAGATATTCCTATATATATCTGTATATATCTATGCATACTGTATATATACAGGGAGTGCAGAATTATTAGGCAAGTTGTATTTTTGAGGATTAATTTTATTATTGAACAACAACCATGTTCTCAATGAACCCAAAAAACTCATTAATATCAAAGCTGAATATTTTTGGAAGTAGTTTAGTTTGTTTTTAGTTTTAGCTATTTTAGGGGGATATCTGTGTGTGCAGGTGACTATTACTGTGCATAATTATTAGGCAACTTAACAAAAAACAAATATATACCCATTTCAATTATTTATTTTTACCAGTGAAACCAATATAACATCTCAACATTCACAAATATACATTTCTGACATTCAAAAACAAAACAAAAACAAATCAGTGACCAATATAGCCACCTTTCTTTGCAAGGACACTCAAAAGCCTGCCATCCATGGATTCTGTCAGTGTTTTGATCTGTTCACCATCAACATTGCGTGCAGCAGCAACCACAGCCTCCCAGACACTGTTCAGAGAGGTGTACTGTTTTCCCTCCTTGTAAATCTCACATTTGATGATGGACCACAGGTTCTCAATGGGGTTCAGATCAGGTGAACAAGGAGGCCATGTCATTAGATTTTCTTCTTTTATACCCTTTCTTGCCAGCCACGCTGTGGAGTACTTGGACGCGTGTGATGGAGCATTGTCCTGCATGAAAATCATGTTTTTCTTGAAGGATGCAGACTTCTTCCTGTACCACTGCTTGAAGAAGGTGTCTTCCAGAAACAGGCAGTAGGACTGGGAGTTGAGCTTGACTCCATCCTCAACCCGAAAAGGTCCCACAAGCTCATCTTTGATGATACCAGCCCAAACCAGTACTCCACCTCCACCTTGCTGGCGTCTGAGTCGGACTGGAGCTCTCTGCCCTTTACCAATCCAGCCACGGGCCCATCCATCTGGCCCATCAAGACTCACTCTCATTTCATCAGTCCATAAAACCTTAGAAAAATCAGTCTTGAGATATTTCTTGGCCCAGTCTTGACGTTTCAGCTTGTGTGTCTTGTTCAGTGGTGGTCGTCTTTCAGCCTTTCTTACCTTGGCCATGTCTCTGAGTATTGCACACCTTGTGCTTTTGGGCACTCCAGTGATGTTGCAGCTCTGAAATATGGCCAAACTGGTGGCAAGTGGCATCTTGGCAGCTGCACGCTTGACTTTTCTCAGTTCATGGGCAGTAATTTTGCGCCTTGGTTTTTCCACACGCTTCTTGCGACCCTGTTGACTATTTTGAATGAAACGCTTGATTGTTCGATGATCACGCTTCAGAAGCTTTGCAATTTTAAGAGTGATGCATCCCTCTGCAAGATATCTCACTATTTTTGACTTTTCTGAGCCTGTCAAGTCCTTCTTTTGACCCATTTTGCCAAAGGAAAGGAAGTTGCCTAATAATTATGCACACCTGATATAGGGTGTTGATGTCATTAGACCACACCCCTTCTCATTACAGAGATGCACATCACCTAATATGCTTAATTGGTAGTAGGCTTTCGAGCCTATACAGCTTGGAGTAAGACAACATGCATAAAGAGGATGATGTGGTCAAAATACTTATTTGCCTAATAATTCTGCACTCCCTGTAATTATATATATTTGACCATAAAAAATCATCATATATATATAGAAATATTTATTTAAGAATAAATAGAACATATTCTATGTGAAGAACATTGGAATGTGAAGTATTCATATTTCATGTTGGGTTTAGCGCTCTTGACTAAATGCAGCCGGGTTAGCATGTGAGTATAGATGTTAGTTTTTTTGCAGTTTTTGCGCTCCATTAAAGTCTATGGGAGAATAGGTTAATGCGGTTACAATTTTCAAACTTTAACTTTTTGCATTCAGGTTTTCACTCGTGCACTTACTTTTTACTTTTAACTTGTAATACGATCTCAACCCCTTGCACGCAAAAAAAACCCTGTCTAGCGATATTAATGTGCGAGCGGGAGTCTCCACTTGTAATCTAGCCCTTAATCTAAATTTTGAAACCTAAACTGAAGTTATTGGTGCCCGTCTCAGAATGCTGGATGGAGAAAGATTAAGACATCCTGTTGAAATGTATCTTTGCATTTCCAGGAAATCATATGTTTTTTTTTTGTTTTTTTAAATTAAGAAACAATTTAAAATAATAAAAAAAAATCTTAGTTGGAAAACTTGAAGGGTATAGAGCTCTTGTCCGATTCCTCCACTAACCCAAAAACAAAACTGATCACCTCTCCCCAGTTGTAGAGGTGATAAACTTAAAGGTACTGCATACTTACATTATTGGTAAATCAATGGTCTTGGATGTTTACCCCTTAACCAGGTTTTATACATAGCAAGATCATCTATCACAGTTTACCCTTATACTGCAAGCCCCCTTAATAAGCCCTCCGCTGTTGGACCCCTACTGTTACTATTAAACTGTTGGATCCCCCACTATACTACCTAGAACCCCAATAAATTCAGGGCCACCTCCATCATATTTACATCAGAGGGTCCCATTATACTCTAAGGAACCCATTCAAAAAATCTAACATTCCAACTTTACATAGGTTCCAGCTTCGTCTTCTTCAGTTTCTTTTGGCCACATAAGAAATGGTTGATTTTGCTATAGGTCGGGTCCAAATACTCTCCTTTATATACCAATTGTTATATCCTAATTGGTTAAGTGTATAACCAGCCATTGGATTAGAATCAGTGTTAATATAGAAGGGGCTTAATGTCAGAGTTACAAAATTTGAGAGATCTGGTGAACTACGTCATCATGGACCTGTAGACTTTATTAAAACTAGCCCAATAAATTTAAGTAAACAAATGTCATAATTTTAGAATGCAATGGAATGCATTGAATTAATTAAATAATACAAACACAAGTTAAATAAAAATAATATACAATCCAAATATCGCTGCACTTTAGCTTTACCTTTTTTCCTAAAACATTTTTTTAAATAACCCTATCCAAATACTGAGCTACAGTGACAAGTTGTTAATTTTTTTCTATTGTGTATTATTATTAGAAAGAGCAGCAGCCTGGTACTTTACTGCACACTGGTTCCCATGGATAACTTCCTGTGATAGTGTGCCACTGCAGGGTCAAATTCAGGTTGGACAAGACGGAGTTTTAAATACATTTTTAAAAAAATAATTTTTCATTTATTTTTTAAATATTTTTTCTTTTATTGAGGTAAATTGAACTGAATACAGGCATATTGGAAACCCGTATGTCTCTTTGGGTTACAGCTCAAATCAGAGACATCTGATTACACAAAAAGATACATCAGTACATGTGAGAAAAACAAGGCTGGAATATGAGCAACAATGGAGTAAACCACTAACATCTACTTTAACTCTAACTAGCATACTCCTCAATATAAATTTTGTATATGATAAAGTCCCATATCATGTCATCTCAAAAATCCCTATTATTATTTGAATTCTGGAAACCCAGACCAAGAACTACAGAATAAAACAGGTCTGCTGCAGTACCCTTCCTACTGCTTCCAGGTTACGTCCCCTATTGTAAGGACCTTTTCTACCTAAATGGAGGGTCCATGCGGGGTGTGCAGTCTACTTTAATGGATTAGGTAACCTTTAAAAGGGTGTTATAGAGATTATTAGGTATGTTAGTTAGAAGGAACAAACCCTGCTGAGCAGGGGGGACTTAGGCAGATTATACTTAACCTGTCATCACCGGTAAGTTCACACTTTGTCCAGGCAGGTGGAGTGGAGGGGGGGGGTGGAAGGGGAGCCCAGACAGAGGGAGAAAAGGTAGAGGCAGATCAGGGGAAGGAGAGAGAAAGGAGCATCCTAAATGGAAGAACTCACAGACAAAAGCTCATAAGCTTAGGGGACTTCATTATTCAAGGGGCAGCCTATAAGCCACCGGGTGAATTCTGTCTGTGGACCCATAGGTCCCAGATTCTCCAGTATGACTCAATTTTGTTCAGGTGGTGGTAGAATCCTTTTTCCATCAAGGCATATGTCTCTAAAGTCTGTTTAACGACAGTCAGGTTGGGGGAGCTCGTCTGTCTCCACATTCTAGCAATTGAGATTTTAGTGGCAGCAAAGATAAAAATGGCTAGTTGCCTGGGTATTTTTCATGGGAAAATATTCAAGAGGGCCACCTTAGGCTTTTTCGGGAGAGATATCCCAGTCGATTCGCATAACTGAAAGACCTCTTTCCACAGCTGTTCTAGAACTGGGCAGGACCACCAAGTGTGAAGATCCATACCTATCTGACCACAATTTCTCCAGCACGAGGACGAATGTGACAGGGCTATCTGAGCCAATCTCAATGGAGTGTAATGCCATCTAAGGCAAACTTTAATATATAGTTCTAATGAGTTGGCACAATGAAGTGTCTTTTTTGTGAGTAAGACCGCTTGTGCCCAAGTCTTTTCAGGGACTTGGATTCTTAGGTCCCATTCCCAAGCCCTCAATTGCAAGACCTCACCTGCACTTATGTCTTTCATAATTAGCGAGTAATGCATAGATAGGGGCCTCGACAAAGATGAACCCCGATTTACATTTCTGTTCCCAGATGGTTAAGTCCCTAAGATCTGAAGACGGAAATCCCAACTGGATAGGAATTTGTGCAGTCTAAATCTTTCAAATAGGAACCATGGAAGGAGATGGATATTGTCCCTCTGGAGCCCCGGTTCGGCAAGCTGTAAAGTATTTTGTTGATACAGGTCAGAGACCCTTAATAAATCCCATTGTCTCCACTGGGAGACATGGGAGTCAGGAAGACCTCTGAGCAGGCCAGCAATAGAATGGATTGGGGAAGGATGTGGAGCTATTTCAGTGTAGTGTCTGATATTTTTCCAGCAGTCCAGAGCTTGTTTGACTATTGGATTCAGAATGAGTGAACTATCAATTTTATAGTCCGGAATCCAGGGTAGATCGCTGAGGGTGATGCCCGGTGGAAGGGAAAACTGTTCAACCCTCTTCCAGCCTTGCAACATGTCCTTCGTCCCCCAGTAGGATATGTGAGATAGTCTAGCTGCCTCATAGTAGATGGTGATGTTGGGGAGAGAGACTCCTCCCAATTGGTGGGGCCTCTGTAGCGTTTTCCTGGAAATTCTTGGCTTTTTCCCCTGCCAAATATATCTGGCCATCAGGGCATTGAACTTATCTAGGATAGTTCGGGGGAGATTAAGTGGGAGGCAATGAAAATAATATAGAATCTTTGGTAAGATGGTCATTTTGACCGAAGCCATGCGTCTCATCCAAGAGACTTCTCGGAAGGTCCATGAGTTGAGCAATGCTCTAATCTCAGTTAGGAGTTTGTCATAGTTTTTTGACCGGACTACCTCAATGTTCGGGCCTAATTGGACTCCTAAATGGGTGATTGTGTCCGAAATCCAATGGAATTGATAGGACTCCCGAAGAATCTCTAGTTCAAATTGCGGGATATGGATCTCAAGGGCTTCCGTTTTGGCCAAATTAAGTTTAAGAAACTGAATTGAGAGAGAGTCTCAAAGAGCGCCGGGAGGGATCCCAGGGGGTTGGTCAAAAAGAGGGTGATGTCGTCTGCAAACAAAGCAATCTTTTCTCCTCCTCCTCCCGTCTCCTCCTCTCGATGACCTAGAGGGACTCCTATAATCAACGGGGAGCTCCTAATAGCCTGGGCCAGCGGTTCTATTGCCAAAGCAAATACAATGGGCGAGAGAGGACAGCCCTGCCTCGTTCCGTTAGTTATGGGAAAACTTGAAGAACAGAAGCCCAGACCTCTATACTTTGGCGCTCGGGGAGCTATAGAGAGCATGGATAGCCAGAACTATCTCCCAAAGCTAAGGAGGACCTCCCAAAGGTACTCCCATCTGACCTTGTCAAGTGCTTTTTTAGCATTAAGTGACAGGGCTAGCATGGGGATCTCTAGTCTGTGTGCTTCTGAAAAGATGCCTAGTGTTATTTGGCCCCTCTCTACCCAAGGTGAACCCCACCTGGTCTGGATGAAGTAGGTTGGGGGTAATAAGGCGTAATCTGTTGGCCCTCAACTTAGAATAGAACTTTACATCAATATTAATGAGGGAGATGGGGCGATAACTCCCACATTGGGAAGGGTCTTTATTGGGTTTTGGAATAGTAAGAACCGTTGCTTCCAGGAGTTCACTTCTAAATGAGCCTTTCTCCCTGGCCTCTGCAAAAGTCTGAAGGAGCAGAGGCAAGAGGTCAAGCCTGAAGGTCTTATAGAACGTGACCGGGAATCCATCAGGACCCGGAGCCTTTCAATTCCGAAGTTGTGTAATCACTACCTTCAACTCAGAGACCGAAAAAGGGGCTAGCAGTAGGTCCACTTCTTTCTGGGACAAAGTGGGCAGGTTTAAACCCTCTAGAAAGACTCAAATTTTATCATGAGGGGAGGTACTCTTTTTTTCAGTTTGATGGAGGTTATACAGGTTGGAATAGAAAGCTGCGAAGGCTTCCCCTATGTCTCTGGGGGAGGTCACCTAAGTATTCCCATTGTTTATGGATAAGATGCGGGAAGAAGAAACTCTACCTCTCAACTTCTGGGCTAAAATAGTAGAGGCTTTATTACCTTGATAGTATAAGAGTTGTTTAAATCTGCGTACTGCCTCCCGAACTCTGGTCAACTCTATCTCCTTAATTTGGCTATGAAGGGCCTCTACTTCTGCTGCTAATTTAGAGGAGGGAGTAATTTTGTTATGTCTTTCTTTGGTACGAAGTCTGGCGACCAAGAGGCCAAAAGGGGCCCCTTTTAGTCTTTTAATAGAGGCTTGTTTGTGAATACAAACTCCTCTAATGTAGGCTTTGAAGCTGCCCAAATCAGGGTTAGCCACAGTGAGTCTAGAAGCTTCCAACTCGGGCTCTGAGAGGAACCCAAACCAGAGTCTAATGAAACCAAGATGGCATCATGGTCAGACCAGGAGCAAGACCTAATCAAAGAATCCATAATTATATTTAGCGTCCAAGTATCTGTGAAAAAATAATCAAGTCTTGAATATGAGTTATGTGGTCTAGAGAAATATGTATAGTCTTTGGTGGTTGGATGGCAAGACCTCCAAACATCATACAGATTATATTGTGAGATAAGATCTCTGATTTTTTTTGCTGTGGAAAATGAGTATGAGTCGATATTTTTGCCTTGGCTGACTCTTTTATCTAGTGAGGGATCCCAAATCATGTTGAAGTCTCCACCTAGCAAAAGTCTCCCAGTCATTATTCTGCATATATTCTGTCGCATAGTCTTAAGAAACCTAGGCTGATTCTGGTTAGGAGCGTACACATTAACTAACGTGTAGACTTGGCCATCTAATTTACAGATAAGGATAAGGTACCTACCCTCATGGTCTGTTTCAAGGTAAATTTCCTCATAGCTAACTAGTCGATGGATAAGGATTGCTACTCCTCTGGTCTTATAGGAGTGGGAGGCCGAAACATAATTGGTAAAATGTTGGAACTAAATGTAGAGGGTGGGTTGTTAAGCCAGTGAGTCTCTTGGGCAAACACTACCTTTACATTATTAGTTTTCATGTAGTTGCCCAGAAGGCTTCGCTTAGTAGAGGAATTGAGTCCCTTGCAATTCAGGGATGCAAAGGTAAGGTTAGCTGGAGTATTCCTCATCCTGAGGAAGGTGGAAGGGAAGGGGGGACAGGAGCTGGAAAAGAGAAATAGAACTCCTCCCCGAGTCTACTCTCCAAGATAATATATTATTTGTTACCCTATAGTTGGCTCCAAAACGTGTAGCAGATATGGCATGAAATCTGGCACCCCTCAGTTCCCACTCCGGAGAGTCACATTACAGGTAGGTGGAGTCGAGTTTTCCCTCCCTCTCCTTCTTGTCTCCTTTTCTCTTCTATTTCTCTTATCCAGCTCCTGTCCCCCCTTCCCCTCCACCTTCCTCAGCTAATCTTACCTTTGCATCCCTGAATTGCAAGGGACTCAATTCCTCTACTAGTTCCTAGTCTAGGGAGGATTAGGTACAAGTGGAAAGGGATACAGAATGACAGCAATAGTATGGACTATTAATCTAGATTTAAACCTAGGTATATTCAATACGAGGGGAAATTGGTGGCACTATTAACCGCCTAACAAGGAATCCACAAATAAACCGAATGGGTATGTTAATTCCTTGATCTCATCAGGATGAAAAGTTGCAATGTGGGGGGGGGATGAGGATCTTAATTTAGATCCTACGTCTGAGTAACAGATTTTCTACTGCCGGGGGGGGGGGGGTAGAGGGGGCTTCGGGAGGTGTTTTGTGAGAGTGACTATTGAGTCAGTGGACTCTACACAAAAGAACAACAATGGATATATACCCTTCACGAGTCAAAGTATTAACTTTACGAGCTTACGACACCTGCTAATGAAGGGGGCACCATCTAAGCATTAACTAAGAAGTAAAGATACATATTGGTGAAACTAGAAGAAACTACAGTAAACATAATAACACATCAACATGCTGAGATTAATAACTTTAATACCAAGTCTCTTTGTAGATAAATTATAATTAAATCATGCTTTCTCCCCGGAGCTCCTTCTCGCTGCTTCTACTCAGCTAGGCGGTTAACTCCGCCCTCCTTAAAAAAAATCATTTTATTTGAAGTTGTCCAAATAGTAGTACTCTTTTCACTCATATAGCTTTTAGAATCACGTCCTGCAGGTCCAATATTTCTCTTACCTGACTGTGGTAACCTGGCAACAAAGGTTTCTGGCTTAAGTAGTGTTACCTAACATCAGACACCTGTATCAATTTAGAGTATCTAAAGTCCCATATAAGTAAACATCAAGGATTACACACGTTTTTATCATGTCAGCATTACTGTAACTTGCAACATGGGTTTTACTGGGACACCCAATTTACAGAGTGTTTATTCACTTGTTCCATACACCGAGATTACGAATTTTGCAGTGACAGGGGTGTGTTGCTAACGAGCCTTTTTTTTAACGCTCCCTTAAGACAACGCTGGTATTACAGGTTTTTTTAAAACCGGCGTTAGCCGCAAAAAGGTGAGCCAACGTCGCTGCCACTATAATAAAGTTATTAACCCCTAAACCTAAGTCTAACCCTACCCCCCCCCCTAATTTAAATATAATTTAAATAAATCTAAATAAAATAACTACAATTAAATAAATTATTCCTATTTAAAACTAAATACTTACCGATAAAATAAACCCTAAGATATCTACAATATAACTAATAGTTACATTGTAGCTAGCTTAGGATTTATTTTTATTTTACAGGCAACTTTGTATTTATTTTAACTAGGTACAATAGTTATCAAATAGTTATTAACTATTTAATAACTTCCTAGTTAAAATAAGTACAAATTTACCTGTAAAATAAACCCTAACCTAAGTTACAATTACACCTAACACTACACTATAATTAAATAAATGAACTAAATTAACTACAATTAATTACAATTAAATTAAATAAACTAAAGTACGAAAAACAACAAACACTAAATTACAGAAAATCAAAAAAATTACAAGATTTTTAAACTAATTACACCTAATCTAATCCCCCCTAATAAAATAAAAAATCCCCCCAAAATAAAAAAAAATCCCTACCCTATACTAAATTACAAAGAGCCCTTAAAAGGGCCTTTTGCGGGGCATTGCCCCAAAGTAATCAGCTCTTTTACCTGTAAAAAAAAATACAATACTCCCCCAACATTAAAACCCACACACCCAACCCTACTCTAAAACCCACCCAATCCCCCCTTAAAAAAAAACTAACACTACTCCCTTGAAGATCACCCTACCTTGCGCCGTCTTCACCCAGCCGGGCACAAGTTGACCTGCAGAGGGGCAGAAGTCTTCATCCGATCCGGGCAGAAGAGGTCCTCCAAGTGGCAGAAGTCTTCATCCAGACGGCATCTTCTATCTTCATCCATCCGGAGCGGAGCGGGTCCATCTTCAATCCAGCCGACGCGGAGCATCCTCTTCAAACGAAGTCCAAGCGAAGAATGAAGGTTCCTTTAAATGACGTCATCCAAGATGGCGTCCCTTGAATTCTGATTGGCTGAAGTTCAATCCTATTGGCTGATCCAATCAGCCAATAGGATTGAGCTCGCATTCTATTGGCTGTTCCAATCAGCCAATAGAATGCGACCTCAATTGGTGTATGAAAGTGAGCACTAAAAGTTAAAAAGGCTAAGCGATGAATATATTTAATACAGCATTTTATAAAACACAATAATCAATTTATATGTAAAAACACAATGGTAAAATTACAATTATAAAATTTAAAATTTAAAACCTACATGGATCCATGATATGTGTATAAAATAAAAATATACGTTCTATACTAAGGTAACAATGAATGTTAAAAGTGAGATTGCAGCATGAAATAAACACAGCAAATATAAAAAAATAACATCAAATTATAATATTATACTGGTGATAGAGTGGTGAACAGAATTATGTCCCAATATTGATAGTGTCCAATCAGACAAATACAGGTGTATACAAAAAAGTGACGATAATAAAAAATGACGATAATAAAAATTAGAGTGACCAAAGTTATGTAGTGTCCAAATAAAATTAGTGTCCAAAATATATGAAATTCGAAGGTGTCCAGTGATTGTATATAGAAAGTCAATCCTCTTTTAGTGTATCATAAGCAATAGTGGAGATTCAAAGGGTGCAAAAATTGCAAAAAACTAAATCCAATCTAGTGTAAAAACTAGCACATATATTAAATCTAAACAACAGTGATCACAAACAAAATGGGTAAAAACAGGAAAAATGTAGAAAAAATGAAATAGAAAAAACAAAAAATAAAATCTGGCCCAAAATGTCTTTTGAACCTGTAAATGAACAAAAAAAAACAATAGTGCAATAATGTATAAACACTATATATATTATTGAAAATAAGCTCACCAGTATGTCTTGATAAAGGCCTGGCAAGTCTTGATAAAGGCCTGGTAAGGCCGAAACGCGTTGACATACTGGTGAACTTATTTTCAATAATATATATAGTGTTTATACGTTATTGCACTATTGTTCTTTTTGTTCATTTACAGGTTCAGAAGACATTTTGGACCAGATTTTATTTTTTTATTTTTCTATTTCATTTTTTCTACATTTTTCCTGTTTTTACCCATTTTGTTTGTGATAACTATTGTTTGGATTTAATGTGCTAGTTTTTACACTAGATAGGATTTTGTTTTTTGCAATTTTTGCACCTTTTGAATCTCCACTATTGCTTATGATACACTAAAAGAGGATTGACTTTCTATATACAAACACTGGACACCTTCGAATTTCATATATTTTGGACACTAATTTTATTTGGACACTACATAACTTTGGTCACTCTAATTTTTATTATCGTCACTTTTTTGTATACACCTGTATTTGTCTCATTGGACACTATCCATATTGGGACATAATTCTGTTCACCACTCTATCACGAGTATATTATAATTTGGTGTTATTTTTGATGTTTGATGTGTTTATTTCATGCTGCAATCTCACTTTTAACATTCATTGTCACCTTAGTATAGAACGTATATTTTGATTTTATACACATATCATGGATCCATGTAGGTTTTAAATTTTAAATTTTATAAGTGTAATTTTACCATTGTGTTTTTACATATAAATTGATTATTGTGTTTCATAAAATTAAATATATTCATCGCTTAGCCTTTTCAGCTTTTAGCGCTCCCTTTCATATACCAATTTAGATTTTTCCCAGTCCACTAGGGGACTACTGTCAGTGAGCTTAAGGCTTTTTATACTAGCGCTCAGTTTACTAATCCATAATCTCTCTGAATGCGACCTCAATCCTATTGGCTGATTGCATCAGCCAATAGGGTTTTTCCTACCTTAATTCTGATTGACTGATATAATCCTATCAGCCAATCGGAATTCAAGGGATGCCATCTTGGATGATGTCATTTAAAGGAACCTTCATTCTTCGCTTGGACTTTGTTTGAAGAGGATGCTCCGTGTCTGCTGGATTGAAGATGGACCCGCTCCGCTCCGGATGGATGAAGATAGAAGATGCCGTCTGGATGAAGACTTCTGCTGCTTGGAGGACCTCTTCTGCCGGGATCGGATGAAGACTTCTGCCCCTCTGGAGGTCCACTTGTGCCCGGCTGGGTGAAGACGGCTCAAGGTAGGGTGATCTTCAAGGGGGTAGTGTTAGGTTTTTTTAAGGGGGGATTGGGTGGGTTTTAGAGTAGGGTTGGGTGTGTGGGTGGTGGGTTTTAATGTTGGGGGGTATTGTATTTTTTTTTACAGGTAAAAGAGCTGATTACTTTGGGGCAATGCCTCGCAAAAGGCTCTTTTAAGGGCTCTTTGTAATTTAGTATAGGGTAGGGAATTTTATTATTTTGGGGGGCTTTTTTATTTTATTAGGGGGATAAGATTAGGTGCAATTAGTTTAAAATTCTTGTAATTATTTTTTTATTTTCTGTAATTTAGTGTTTGTTGTTTATCGTACTTTAGTTTATTTAATTTAATTGTAGTTAATTTTAGTTAGTTTATGTAATTAATTTAATGATAGTGTAGTGTTAGGTGTAATTGTAATTTAGGTTAGGATTTATTTTACAGGTAAATTTGTACTTATTTTAACTAGGTAGCTATTAAATAGTTAATAATTATTTAATAACTATTCTACCTAGTTAAAATAAATACAAAGTTGCCTGTAAAATAAAAATAAACCCTAAGCTAGCTACAATGTAACTATTAGTATCTAGCTATCTATATAAGTATTTAGCTTTAAATAGGATTCATTTATTTAATTGTAGTAATTTTATTTTGTTTTATTTAAATTATATTTAAGTTAGGGGGGTTAGACTTAGGGTTAGACTTAGGTTTAGGGGTTAATAAATTTAATATAGTAGTGGCAACGTTGGGGGCGGCAGATTAGGTGTTAATAAATGTAGATAGGTGTCGGCGATGTTAGGGACGGCAGATTAGGGGTTAATAAAATTTAACTAGTGTTTGCGAGGCGGAAGTGCGGCGGTTTAGGGGTTAATATATTTATTGAAGTGGCGGTGATGTCCGATCGGCAGATTAGAGGTTAAAAATGTATTTAAGTGTTTCCGATGTGGGGGGGGGGGGGCCTCGGTTTAGGGGTTAATAGGTAGTTTATGGGTGTTAGTGTACTTTGTAGCACTTTAGTTAAGAGTTTTATGTTACGCGTTAGCCCATAAAACTCTTAACTAATGGCTTTTAAATGCGGTAGGAGTCTTGACAGGAGAGGGTCTATCGCTCACTTCTTCCAAGACTCGTAATACCGGCGTTAGGCAAGTCCCATTAAAAAGATAGGATACGTAAGGGAAATTGTTTGTCTATTATTCAGTTGTGCTCCTTTGGGATTTTAATTATACAATGTATAGAAAAAGGGAGGTTCTGGAAATATTACCTGTGACTATTGTACGTTATGATGCATTTATATAACTCTTTAATGCCATTGTTGCCATATTACGATTGTATGTTTTCAACCTCAATAAAAATTTTAATAAAAAAAAAAAAGATAGGATACGCAACTGACGTAAGGGGATTTGCGGTAAGCTTGAGTCGCGGAAGAAAAGTGAGCGGTAGACCCTCTCCTGCCAGACTCGTAATACCAGCGGGCGTTAAAAAGCAGCGTTGGGACCTCTCAACACTGCTTTTTAAGGCTAACGCAAGACTCGTAATCTAGCCGACAGTTTCTCTCAGAAAACAATTTTTTTTCTTCAATTCATGGCTGAATATTACCTCTTGTTTCCCTGAGCCTTGAAATGTATCTACCCCGTGTGTCAGATAACTTGTACATCTACAACCATTCCAAATACTCATATTATCCTTTTCCCACTCAGGTTGCATTGAGGCTGAAATCAGTATATTTTTAAAGTTTATATTAATCTGTCAATTGAACAGCTATTTACTTGAAGATAAAAGCAATGTAGAGATCTTCAAAGTTCAGGCCTTAAAATGTATTTCACTTTTAAATGAGAAAACCCGGGATGTCAATCTCATATACTCTATTTAGTTTAGTCAAGTCAAAAAAATAAATATATATATAATTTGGCCAGGTAACAATTTAAAGGGACCGCAGTAGCTGGTGAAGCCACCTCCATGAAATACGTTTTTGCAGGTTGGGATGTCTGTATTATTAAGAATATGTACCACCCTAGTCAAATGCTGCCTAAGTCCCATAGTCCTACTAGGTCCAATTATAGAACCAGCACTGCATGTGTGCATTGCATTGCAAAATATATGAAATCACTGTGTAGTACTGTATATAGCTGGGTCTGAGTTCTGCCTCCTGCAGGATATATTCATGCCTGACTGAGATAGAGTGGAGAAACTACAATTTTCAGAGGTAAATTTAATAACATGAAAAAATTGCAAAATAAATAACAAGAGTACCTTGAAATGTTTTTTTTATTTTTTTCTCACTATGCATAATTATGCATTTTGGGCTAGATTACAAATGTGTGCTGGTATTACAAGTGAGGTGCAATGCAAATCGTTCTCATACCGTGAGACCCATAGACCTCATATGTGCCATTTTTTTTTCCTAACACCCCACACCCGCCAACTGTAGCCCCCAAAAACTGCTTTGTGCAGTTGAAAAAAAAAATGCTATTTTTTGAGCGCTAATTGCTACTGTGAGCTTGCAGTAGCAATAACCAGCCACTTATAATGGCTGGTTATTTATTGCGCACCCGTAAAATGGGCAAATTCGCCCATTTGCGGGTGTGCGATAAATTAGTGCTCCACTTCTAATCTAGCCCTTTATGAGGCATCTAATTGTTAACTTCACATTATAACCAGGAGTTTTCAAATAATAACTATGTCAATAAATTATTTCTGCTTAGCCATAAAGGAAAAGCGTAATTTTTACTGTTAGTCATGTCTACAGCTGAATGGATTGTCTTAAATATATAATACAATCTTCTGTGCCTTATTTTTAAGTATGTAAATCTATGCAGTATTTGTTGAGCTAGCTGGCTTTAAAGTGTCAACAGAAGGGATTTTATGCCCATGCTCATTGTATTAAAAATGTATGTGCGTTGGTGGTATTGTGCAACACGTTAGTAGATCACAAGTTTTGCACATACAGAAGAAAATCCCAGCATTGTGTATAGGTTCATATAAAAATATATATGTGTTGAGTATGCGATATCCTGTACAGCTAGGGGATATGCAGGAAAAGTCACATCAGGACTCCAACATCTCCACATCTACAAAGTGGAGTGGAGCAATCTCTTTTTATTAATATTTGATTCTATGTCACACTCGCACTATCGTGATTGTCTCTAACGGTATCTTCACAACTGAATTAGCATGAACTGAGACCTGAAGTAAAGTGTTAGGGTTAAAATAAAAGTTTTACAAAACACATGTAAAACATATTAAAAATAAAGTATTACACTCTTATATACACGTATTTAATAAAAACTAAGTTTTATATTGAAAAAAATTATATAAAAGGTATAATATAAAGGGATATATAATAAAGGGATATCGTATATGACTATCGTGTGTAAGTGATAAAAAGAAAAGGCTTTTTAGTGTGCCCCATAGAAGTCTTGTTTGTAACAATATTATATAACAAGTACTTAACTTGTTTAGGGACTTCAGATCCACAATGGGACAGAGTGCTTCCTCCCAGATTTAAGTAAAAACCCTAACCATGTTTGTCCAAGGGAAATAGCAAATCACTCCCTGTCCCTCTAAATCTGACCCACAAGAGATTAAGTACTGAGCCTTTATCAGATCCTGAGACACACGGGATAGATGACACCTTTCTTGAGGAGGCCTGGAGTAGAAGCTGAAACAGTATCCTAGGACTTAGGAATCTGAAATAGGATGCAACCAAACATCCCTCTAAAGACACATTGTGTCCCCCACAGGAAAATAATTATGGCAGGGGACATCTTTAATGCGGACTTGTAAGTGGAAATGGACCTTTTTAGTCTGTTTAGTCTTAGACCATGAGGAGCTGCGCCTCCTAGAGGAGTCAGTGGATACTGCAGATTAATTAGAGAAAGAGATAGAAGCGATTTTTAAGATTTAAAGTGCTGAAAGAAATATATTGTCCAGCAATTCAGCCTTTGCTCTTGGATTTCTTATCCTGTCGCAAGCAAACTCTCTAGCTAAAAGTAACAATGGATATAATAATACCCTAATTTAGTTTGTACAATCCTCAGGTCTTGTGAATACTATGGGGTCAATTTATCAATGTCTGTCCGACATGAAACGCTGTAGCGTATCATGTCCAACAGACATAGCTGAATGCCGACAGCATATGCTGTCGGCATTTAAAATGGCACAAACAATTCACCAGAACTGCTTGTGCAATGCCGCCCCCTGCAGATTGGCCGCTAGCAGGGGTGTCAATCAGCCAGGTCGTATAGGATCAGGCAGATTGCAGACCGCAGCCTTAGTCTGCAATCCGAGGCATCAGTCTGCGCGGAAACAGGGGTATCAAGCTCCATTCTGAGCTCGATAATTCAGCCCCAATGTGTAGATATTTAGGGCTGTGGAAGGTAAAATGTCGCCTGTGACATCTCCACAGAAGATTTTTCACTACCGGCTATACTACTTTGTCAACCCCTCTTTCCAGGAGGCAATTTGAGAAAGAAAATTGGCCTCAGGATTTTGGAGAACCCCCATCAATTGACTGGAAGACTGAGAATGAAAATGTATGTGCGTTGGTGGTATTGTGCAACACGTTAGTAGATCACAAGTTTTGCACATACAGAAGAAAATCCCAGCATTGTGTACATTATTTTTAGGATTGTAGTTGGATATTATTTTAAAATGGGAATGTTGTGCTTTCTATAATTCTTTTAGGATTTCAAATAGGGGAGCACCTATGGACAATAATACATAACTTGAAATATAGTCCCAAATGTGCTACAGGGCATTTTGAAGGGCAGAAAACATTTATGCTTACCTGATTTATTTATTTCATGATGGTCAGTGTCCAACCCTACATTGCAGAGCTTTATTCCACCCATCACTTAGCATTTTTACATATGGACAAGCACATAAGGAAAGCTAAAAAACAAAAAAGAACCATAGCAGAACAAATGAACTGCAAAGCAGGACCTGCCACCAACTTATGGTAAAGAAAACAGAGCATAGTCTTGGACTCTTAAAATCATAAAATAAATACAATTATGCTTAAAATTAAGCAAGGAGGCTTACAAGACAGAGCTGAACGCTCAACACAGCAACCTGAAGAAATGGCTAGCAGAAAGAGAACCTTCCAATTAAACAGCTGAATGTCTAGCTCATGCATAGGTTCAAAATTTGGAATGTGAAGCACTCTCAAAGACCAAATTTAGACTCCAGAGTGAAGTTGCAGGTGAAATAACAGGTTTGCTACAGATCCGAATCTGGACAATAGACTAAGTGTGAGGCATTTTGGTATTTTGTTACAGCACAGACAAGGCAGACATTTGACTTTAAAGATTTGACTGCTAAGCTCTTCTCTAAACCATTCTGGAGAAACTCCAGAATTTTAAGAATTCAAAAGGACAGCCGACAAAAATTTGTTGCATATCAAGCCAAAGAAGTTTGGCTGAGGCATTTTCAGCTTTCTTTCTGTCTGAAAAGGCCACATTTTGATTCAATGCAATTACAATAGCATTTTTTGGCTCTTTCCCGCACTCAAGGTCGTGTTTTTGGATACTATCTAAAATAAGGCGACCAGATTTTTAAAATGAAATCTGAGGACATTTTTTTTTAGCCCCTTACAGTAAATATTATTTTGCCTCTACAATCATCACTTCCAAACCTAACCGGCCAGGTCAAAACCCGCGTATGTGTTTAATCCCTGCTTTGTTCTGCTCAAAAGATAAAAAACAAACAAAAAAAGGCCTAGTAAAATTTAGAAAGTAGTGGGGGTTTCCCACATTGCTTCCCTATCTTCTCCCACCAGTCCAAGTAGCGTGATCCATTAATCGAGGCCGAGGATTCCAGGCCTGTAAAGGACCAGTTCAACCACCTACATAAAAAAAGTTATTTCTTGATAATCTTATTCTTTGATAGAGAACTAGAATTCCCTTTTTCCAAAAAACACGCGTAAAAATGTCAAACGTATACTATAACATACCCCTACAAGCAACACAGTACCCTTTCGGTTTTAAACATACCTGTGTTACTCAAAGCCAAAGATACACATATCTTTAAATGCGCTATAGTAATAATGCCTCACAATAGGCCACTAGTAAAATCAATCACCAGAAGATACCCCTACTTTGTAGTTTTTGACCAATCAAACTCTTAGAAAGATTACGTACCAATGTAACATACTAGACCTACCCAACAAGGGCACAGCCTCTCGATTCCATTGCGCTGGCACATATAATTAAGCTTCCGCTACTAACTAAACACTAACAACCAATGAGAACTTATACCTTGCACCTTTGAGCCCTTTGCAAAGTGGGGCTGGCAACCTGTGCAGCACCTCACAATCTATATAGAGAGGGCTCCAAAGCTTTTAGCTTCAGTTGTGGTGTGAGTGCCAGCGGTAAAGTATCCAGGGGAAGAGGAACCGCTGCTGTAGCTCTATGCAACTAATCAGTGTCTAAAACAGATAAATCTATCAACTTCCCAGGAGCGCCCCTAACATGCACGGAGCTCCGACCATCTTTCAGGGAACATTTCCGGGAACATAATTTGTCCAGGGACAGTCTCCTCAATCCGGGTACTGTCCCCAGAAATCTGGGACGTCTGGTCACCCTAAGTTAAAATCCTTATTTTTACTAAAAGGGCAAAAAGTTCTCTCTGATCGCAATCCATTTTCTAAAGACATCTTTTTAAGGGTAGATTTAACTTTTCAAATTCAACACCTCAAAGCACTTGATAATGCCTCAAACTGGCATTTTGAGCATCTTTGCAAGTATTTAAACACTACTCTATTATCTTGCACATGTGCAAAACACTCTGAAATGTCCATTGGAGACGTGTATAGGTTCATATAAAAATATATATGTGTTGAGTATGCGATATCCTGTACAGCTAGGGGATATGCAGGAAAAGTCACATCAGGACTCCAACATCTCCACATCTACAAAGTGGAGTGGAGCAATCTCTTTTTATTAATATTTGATTCTATGTCACACTCGCACTATCGTGATTGTCTCTAACGGTATCTTCACAACTGAATTAGCATGAACTGAGACCTGAAGTAAAGTGTTAGGGTTAAAATAAAAGTTTTACAAAACACATGTAAAACATATTAAAAATAAAGTATTACACTCTTATATACACGTATTTAATAAAAACTAAGTTTTATATTGAAAAAAATTATATAAAAGGTATAATATAAAGGGATATATAATAAAGGGATATCGTATATGACTATCGTGTGTAAGTGATAAAAAGAAAAGGCTTTTTAGTGTGCCCCATAGAAGTCTTGTTTGTAACAATATTATATAACAAGTACTTAACTTGTTTAGGGACTTCAGATCCACAATGGGACAGAGTGCTTCCTCCCAGATTTAAGTAAAAACCCTAACCATGTTTGTCCAAGGGAAATAGCAAATCACTCCCTGTCCCTCTAAATCTGACCCACAAGAGATTAAGTACTGAGCCTTTATCAGATCCTGAGACACACGGGATAGATGACACCTTTCTTGAGGAGGCCTGGAGTAGAAGCTGAAACAGTATCCTAGGACTTAGGAATCTGAAATAGGATGCAACCAAACATCCCTCTAAAGACACATTGTGTCCCCCACAGGAAAATAATTATGGCAGGGGACATCTTTAATGCGGACTTGTAAGTGGAAATGGACCTTTTTAGTCTGTTTAGTCTTAGACCATGAGGAGCTGCGCCTCCTAGAGGAGTCAGTGGATACTGCAGATTAATTAGAGAAAGAGATAGAAGCGATTTTTAAGATTTAAAGTGCTGAAAGAAATATATTGTCCAGCAATTCAGCCTTTGCTCTTGGATTTCTTATCCTGTCGCAAGCAAACTCTCTAGCTAAAAGTAACAATGGATATAATAATACCCTAATTTAGTTTGTACAATCCTCAGGTCTTGTGAATACTATGGGGTCAATTTATCAATGTCTGTCCGACATGAAACGCTGTAGCGTATCATGTCCAACAGACATAGCTGAATGCCGACAGCATATGCTGTCGGCATTTAAAATGGCACAAACAATTCACCAGAACTGCTTGTGCAATGCCGCCCCCTGCAGATTGGCCGCTAGCAGGGGTGTCAATCAGCCAGGTCGTATAGGATCAGGCAGATTGCAGACCGCAGCCTTAGTCTGCAATCCGAGGCATCAGTCTGCGCGGAAACAGGGGTATCAAGCTCCATTCTGAGCTCGATAATTCAGCCCCAATGTGTAGATATTTAGGGCTGTGGAAGGTAAAATGTCGCCTGTGACATCTCCACAGAAGATTTTTCACTACCGGCTATACTACTTTGTCAACCCCTCTTTCCAGGAGGCAATTTGAGAAAGAAAATTGGCCTCAGGATTTTGGAGAACCCCCATCAATTGACTGGAAGACTGAGAGCTTGTTTCACTTCCTTAAGCTAAAGGCAAAACATAACTTAGAAATGCTGGGAGCATGAGGTGGATTAAAACTATGCAATTTAGGGGTGTTTTGTTTCCTCCTGTTGGAAAGGAAGTATAATTCCACATATGATTCATATACTTTCACCATCATTTGAAAGAAAAAACTTTCCCCAATACTTAAACTTGTATTTTACATGCTAAAGCTATAAGGTAAGAAGGACTGCCTTAGATAAGCTGCTCATTTGATCTATATCGCTGATTAAGCATATATCCTATATACTTCCTTCACACAAAATAAGAGGAAGAAGAAACCCCAAAAGACCACTGTCTAATATCAGGAAAGAAAACGTCTGAAAAATCATGAGGCTTTGTATACAAGTATTTTTAGGCATATGAACTTGAGAATGACAGTATGCTTCCATTCCATAGAATCAGCAGACCTTATAACAAAGCACAATCTAAACAGATCCTATAGTTAGTAAAGTAGAAACCAAAAGGATTACAAAAATTAATCCAAATCAGGATTACCCTAAAAAAAGGAAAATCCAAGGAAGGGAAAATCCTGTAAAACCATGTGTTCCCACCATAAAAGGTTAAAGTCGCCTAACAAAACTGTTTCTGTGAGAAGATACTACACTGGTAGTACAAATGTCACATAATATGCACTCTGCAATAGCATAAAATCTTTAATAGCAAAGTGAGCTGTCAAGAAGACTAATCAGCCTACATTCACTAAAACTCACTCAGGAGACTAATATCTCACAGAAACAACTTGCCACACAATTGTAATTCATAAAGCTTTCTATCCACGCTTCATCACAGCTGCAAATTACTCTGTACTATAATGAATGCAGTGACTTCTGTCTTGTAACTGTTCACTTCTTGTCTCATAGAACAGGATCCAGTGTGAAGGATACCAGCATCATAAAATGTCCTCAAAACCATACACAACAAACAGTCTACTGTAAAATGCACAAAACAAAATATGAAAACCTGATAGAAAAGAAAAATATGAAATCCTCTGTAGCTTTAAAGTAGGAAGATACAGCCACAATACAAGAAACTTAACAAAGGCAATATAATTTTTATGACTACTGAATGCTGAACCTACCTGTAGGCCCCACTTCTAGGATGCCTAGTAACACCTGCAGCCAGCCCCTTGAGACACCTTTCTTTCTATCCTGCGAAATTACTGCAACTCTATATATTAATGGCAGGAATGCCCATGGAAAATGTAGGTGAAACTATGTTAAATACATCTCTAACATGATCTTGCATTTATGAGGCCCTAAAGCAACCTTACATATGTCTAGGAATCAAGGCCAAGGCTATTTAAGCTGATAAAATACCAAAATCCAAGTGAATCAGTTCAGCCACCTTAGCACTTGTACTGTGCCTGGCACCGTAGGAATATAAGGCTGTTAGTGTTTCAATGTCCTGCAAAAGACTATTTGGGCCCCGTGTACTGTGGTGCCCTCTTTGTGGTGAATGGACAGTGGGCACTGTATGTCCAATGCCCACATGTACAATACTTCTGCAGCACCTCCTCCCCCTGCTCTTATATTTCTGCAACCTCAGAGGTGGTGGAGAGGTTTCTAAGCATTGGTCTTATGCATAGGTAGAACAGTGCAAAAGGAGAACTTCAGCAAATTTTTTTTTTAATAAAAAACGTTAATCTACCACTGCCTGCACTGATATGTATGTATGTGACTGTGTGTGTATTTATGCATGTATGTGTGTGTTTGTGTATGTTTGTGGAACCAGCAAATTACAGACCTTGTTACTACAGCATGGGGGGGCAGGGGGTAAACAGTGTCACTATACAGTACCACTATATACAGTAAGGGGGGCTGGACCATGTCACTGACTACTGTGGTCACTTTATAAAGTACTGGGCGGGTAGGGTCAGGCCAGCCATCTCACCGGCAGATTACAGACTGTGTCTCTAACTCACTATATACAGTACTGGTGGGTTAAACAGTGTCACTATATACAGTAATAGGGGGTCAGACCATCTCACAGACTGTGGGCACAGGGTATCTCCTTTTGCAGACATGTAATCTGATTCACATTTTTTTTTCTGTGTTAAATGTAAAAAAAAAATAATTTTTGATTAAATTCACCTTTTTTTGGAGGGGGGAGGGGTGGTGGGGGGGGGCCCGTCTTAGATTCTTGCACCTGGGCCCTGTGGTTTCTAGTTACGCCTCTGGCTGTCTCCCCTGGGCAACCAGTAGCAGGAGAGCAAGGGCAAATGCCATTAAGCACTTGCAAACTAACACAGGGATTGTGTTATTTGTTGAGGGACCTATTTCTCGGGAGCCAAAACTGACCATAAATAAACCTGAGGTGGAATCCATGTAACTGTAACCCATATTGGGGGAAAAGGGCAAAATGTTTTTTTCCATCTATACAAAAGTATATCAGTTCTACAACCCCTACTGTATTACTACTGTTTTGCAATGTTTCTTAAGAAAAACACCAAACTGACAACTATATTAGAATCCAGGAAAAAGCATAAATGTGCTTGTGCATTGTTTTAATAAGATTACTTAGAAAAACTTTTTTTAAGGTTTACACAAATGTTCCCACAACAGAATCTGGTATATTTTTGTTCTTCTGCTTCTTGTGTTCATCACTAGCTGGTTGCATTTAGCTAAAAAGTCAAATTGATAACTACAATAATTTCTGCAATCATTCATCACAGCTCTTTTCAAATCTATTCTCATTGTAAAGCTAAACGGTACCAGATTCTGAAGCCTTTTTGTATAGGGGCTGCCATATTGGAGCTCAGGTATTCTCATAGCCTGTGGCAGAAGCCCTGCACACTCACAAATCAGTAATATTACCATTTCTTTTTTTACAGCTGTATAATGTGCTTCAGGTTAGGGTGCATGACACAAAGCTGGAGCTGTACACTTTTGCTATGGCTCCATTGCTTTTTGTCATTGTTGAGTGCTTTTTAAAATATATTTTGATTAGCTGTAAAACTGTGTAAAAATGTAAAGCTCACATGATATATCATACACACTAACTCAAGGCAAATCATACAGCTGTAGGCTAGCATAAGTGATTTTTTTATTATTTTAAGGTGATTTATTTACATATTATATATATAATTTTAAAAAATATTAGGCCTAGATTTAGAGTTGGGCGGTAGCCGTGAAAACCAGCGTTAGAGGCTCCTAACGCTGGTTTTTACCGCCCGCTGGTACTTGGAGTCAGTCAGGAAAGGGTCTAACGCTCACTTTCAAGCCGCGACTTTTCCATACCGCAGATCCCCCTACGCCATTTGCGTATCCTATCTTTTCAATGGGATCTTTCTAACGCCAGTATCGGATTGAACTTGAATCTGATTGGCTGATTCCATCAGCCAATCAGAATTTTCCTACCTTAATTCCGATTGGCTGATAGAATCCTATCAGCCAATCGGAATTCGAGGGACGCCATCTTGGATGACGTCCCTTAAAGGAACCTTCATTCTTCAGTTGGACGTCGGAAGAAGAGGATGGATCCGCGTCGGAGGTCTTCAAGATGGAGCCATTCGTCATCGGATGAAGATAGAAGATGCCACTTGGATCAAGATGGTTGCCGGTCCGGATCTCCTCTTCTTCCCGGATAGGATGAAGACTTTGGAGCCTCTTCTGGACCTCTTCAGCCGCCGCTTGACAGAAGACTTCAGCCGGATTATGGATCGCCAGCTTGGGCTTGGATGAAGATTTCGGAGGCTTGGATCAAGACTTCGGAGGACGGATCGGTGAACCTGGTATGGTGAAGATAAGGTAGGAAGATCTTCAGGGGCTTAGTGTTAGGTTTATTTAAGGGGGGTTTGGGTTAGATTAGGGGTATGTGGGTGGTGGGTTGTAATGTTGGGGGGGGGTATTGTATGTTTTTTTTTACAGGCAAAAGAGCTGAATTATTTGGGGCATGCCCCGCAAATGGCCCTTTTCAGGGCTGGTAAGGTAAAAGAGCTTTGAACTTTTTTAATTTAGAATAGGGTAGGGCATTTTTTTATTTTGGGGGTCTTTGTTATTTTATTAGGGGGCTTAGAGTAGGTGTAATTAGTTTAAAATTGTTGTAATATTTGTCTAATGTTTGTAAATATTTTTTTATTTTTGTAACTTAGTTCTTTTTTATTTTTTGTACTTTAGTTAGTTTATTTAATTGTAGTTATTTGTAGGTATTGCATTTAATTAATTTATTGATAGTGTAGTGTTAGGTTTAATTGTAACTTAGGTTAGGATTTATTTTACAGGTAATTTTGTTATTATTTTAACTATTTTAGCTATTAAATAGTTATTAACTATTTAATAGCTATTGTACCTGGTTAAAATAAATACGTAGTTGCCTGTAAAATAAATATTAATCCTAAAATAGCTACAATATAATTATAATTTATATTGTAGCTATATTAGGGTTTATTTTACAGGTAAGTATTTAGCTTTAAATAGGAATAATTTATTTAATAAGAGTTAATTTATTTCGTTAGATTTAAATTATATTTAATTTAGGGGGGTGTTAGTGTTAGGTTTAGACTTAGCTTTAGGGGTTAATACATTTATTATAGTAGCGGCAAGCTCCGGTCGGCAGATTAGGGGTCAATAATTGAAGTTAGGTGTCTGCGATGTTAGGGAGGGCAGATTAGGGGTTAATACTATTTCTTATAGGGTTATTGAGGCGGGAGTGAGGCGGATTAGGGGTTAATAACTTTATTATAGTAGTGGTGAGATGCGGTCGGCAGATTAGGGGTTAATTATTGTAGGTAGCTGGCGGCGACGTTGTGGGGGGCAGATTAGGGGTTAATAAATATAATATAGGGGTTGGCGGTGCTAGGGGCAGCAGATTAGGGGTACATAGGGATAATGTAGGTTGCGGCGGTTTACGGAGCGGCAGATTAGGGGTTAATAATAAAATGCAGGGGTCAGCGATTAGGGGTTAATAAGTGTAAGGTTAGGGGTGTTTAGACTCGGGGTACAGGTTAGGGTGTTAGGTGCAGACATAGGAAGTGTTTCCCCATAGGAAACAATGGGGCGGCGTTAGGAGCTGAACGCTCTTTTTTGCAGGTGTTAGGTTTTTTTTCAGCTCAAACTGCCCCATTGTTTCCTATGGGGGAATCGTGCACGAGCACATTTTTGAAGCTGGCCGCGTCCGTAAGCACCGCTGGTATCGAGAGTTGAAGTTGCGGTAAATATGCTATACGCTCCTTTTTTGGAGCCTAACGCAGCCCTTCTGTGAACTCTAAATACCAGCGGTATTTCAAAGGTGTGGCCAGAAAAAAGCACGCGTAGCTAACGCACCCCTTTGGCCGCAAAACTCTAAATCTAGGCGTTAATAATTAAAATTACATATACTGTAAAAATAAATATATGTTCTATGAATTATTTAGAATTTTTTAGAACATCTATAATAATTATCAATAATTATTATTATTTTATATTTAATATTTCAATAACGTGCAGATAAATTTTTCATGTGCGCTAACCCAACAACCCGAAGTGCATTTTCGCATATTTTTCTTCACAATTTTTTTTTATTATTAAATATATATATATATATATATATACATGATAATGTAATATATATATATATATATATATATATATATATACCTACATATCTATAGGGAGGGAAATATAGGTATACATATATATATATATATATATTATAAATATATATTATAACCCTTTGCAGTTAAATACATATACCTTTGAACCCTTATTAAAAAAATATATGAATATTTAAATGACTATTTTTTATAGTGTTTATATGAGTATAACAGTTTATTTTAATGTATTTATGTTGTGTTTGATGCAACTTTTATTTTATCCCTAGCCCTTTACTTAAGGTCTTCAGTCAAGATAACCCGAAGCATGTTAAATTTGATTGAGCTCGAGTAAACAAACTTGCAATGCGCACGCAAATTAATGTACCCGCGCACCACATGTAGTCTAGCCCTATGTATTTAATTTCTTTTTTGTGGTGCTATTTTCATTTTAGGATCAATATTTTGTATACAGAATATTAATAACAGTAGCCACAGCTTTTTCATTTTACAATAGTGCAACAAACTATGAGAATCTAATTTTGCTGAACAATAGTTGAAAAAGAAAGTATGGCTACACTTATCACCTGACACAATTTTCATGCACTTGTAAAATGAAAAGGGGACTATGTAAACCTAATGAAAGCTGAATAATTTAGCAATGTTTTCTCTCACACAGTTAACACTCACCATAAGTAATATCCAACAGTTATATTTTTGTCTCTGATTACTTGGATATTCTATGGAGATTGGAGAAGTTAGAACATTTTTATATATTTTCAGTTATTTTTTTTTTTAGTATTAATTAAAAAGAAAGTTAGAGCCTGAAGCCCAGATGATAAAAGTATCATGATAATAGTGATATTTTAAAAAGTGATCCGAATTGCGTTTGAAATTGGCTGTGAAATTTTATAGACTGAAGACAGTGTTTGAAGGCAGTTTCACACTTCGCTGTGCGAGGCGATGCTTCTCTGGCAAAGCAGAATTTTAGAACAGTATTTCCCCCTGCATTAAACAATACAAATTCTGGTGTAGACAGTCCCTTTAATTTTGTCTAGACCATCCCTTTAATACCACATTTGATACAGTGTAGACAGAATAGTAGAAGTAAAGACGTTCGATACTGTGTAAACCTACTTTGATATTTTTCTAATATTGCGATTGCACTGTACAAAAAGTGTTTTATTTTGGCAACTGTCTTCTAAAAGATCACACCAAAAGTTAAAAAAAACTTTTTAATAACTAAATTACTTTATATACATATTAGTATTTAACAATATAATACATACTATATAACCTCCAACCTTACAGCTCCTATAGGTTTGTTATAAAGGGTTTTTTTCTTCTTTATTAACAATAGTGATCACATACATAGCAAATATACAAGGGTTCCATGGTAGCTTCATGGACGTTCCATTGGAGTAATATGTATTTTAATGGGGAAACATTGCCAGGAGTTTCTAATTTTAAAAGGACTTTCCTCTATCTTAGGTGCACCTTTTGAAACATACCAGTCTCGCCAGCCATGCAGTGGCGACATTTGCAATTGTAAAAAATCAACTGAATGTACATTGAATGTATTATTTGAACTGTTGCTACACAGAAACCATTTTTACTTTAAGTGAACGTACATTTTATGTTGAGATATGGGGGCATATTTATCAAGCTCCGTATGGAGCTTGATGCCCAGTGTTTCCTTCAGGCTCGACGGAAACAGAAGTTATGAAGCAGCGGTCTAAAGACCAATTGACACCCCCTGCTAGTGGTCGATTGGCTGCGAATCTGCTGGGGGCGGTTTTGCACCAGCAGTTCACAAGAACTGCTGGTGCAATAATAAATGCAGAGAACGTATGCTGTCGGCATTTATTGATGTGCAGCAGACTCAGGGGCCTATTTATCAAGCCCTCAACCGAAAATATGCTGGAATTCCACAGCGTAATTGTGGAGAGCCTATTTATCAAAGCCTACAGACCAGCAAAAGTTGAAATTTGTGACGTAACATACGATCCGCCGGTCTTAGTCCGACACAGATCGATGCTTACGTCATTACAGATGTTCCGAATACAAATTCGGCACTATCTGACAACTTTTGCAAGTTATCAAACTCCTAACAAATACCCTGCTTTTCAATCCGCCACCCTGGAGGCCGTGGATGCCATAGAAATCAATGGGAGTCTTAAAGCAGCAAAAGCTTATGCTCGATGCTGCCAGATATCCCATTGATTTCTATGCTAGAATAAAAGTAATGTTTACACCTAACACCCTAACATAAGCCCCGAGTCTAAACACCCCTAATCTGCCGCCCAGACATCGCCGCCACCTACATAATGTTATTAACCCCTACCCCCCCCGCTCCCGGCCCTGCCACAACTAAATAAAGTTATTAACCCCTATTCCGCAGCTCCCCGAGCCCACCACATCTAACTAAATGTATTAACCTCTATCCCTCCGCTCCCGAAGCCCACCGCAACTAAATAAACATACTAACCCCTAAACCCCTAGCCTCCAACATCACTACCACTTACTAAACCTATTAACCCCTAAACCGCCAGCCCCCAACATCGCCATAAACTAAATTAAGCTATTAACCCCTAAACAACCCGCTAACTTTACATTAAATATTACCTCATCCCTATCTTATAATAAATTTAAACTTACTTTAGAATTAAAATAAACTATATTAAACTTTTAATTAACCTACCCTAACTATTATACTAAAATTACATTAAACTATTTTAAACTATTCATTAACCTACCCTAACTATTATACTAAAATTACCTTAAACTATATTAAACTAATAATTAACCTACCCTAACTATTATACTACAATTACATTAAACTACAAATTAAATTAACTATATTATATATTTAAAAACCTAACCCTACTCAAGTTATTTAAATCTACTATTAAAAATTAATAAGTTACAAAAAATAACAACTAAGTTACACAAAATAAATAACAACTAAGTTACAAAAAATAAAAACATTAAGTTACAAAAAATAAAAAACACTAAGTTAAACAAAATAAAAAAGAAATGATCAAATATTTAAACTAATTACACCTAATCTAATAGCCCTATCAAAATAAAAAAAGCCCCCCCAAAATAAAAAAAAACCCCTAGCCTACAATAAACTACTAATGGCCCTTAAAAGGGCCTTTTGCGGGGCATTGCCCCAAAGAAATCAGCTTCTTCCGGCTTCTCTGAGGACTTCTGCCGCTTCGTTGAGGATGGATGTTGGGTCTTCAAAAACTGTAAGTGGATCTTCGGGGGTTAGTGTTAGTTTTTTTTTAAGGGTTTATTGTGTGGGTTTTAATTTTAGATTAGGGGTTTTGTGCGGGAAAAAGAGCTAAATGCCCTTTTAAGGGCAATGCCCATACAAATGCCCTTTTCAGGGCAATGGGGAGCTTAGGTTTTTTAGATAGGTTTTTATTTTGGGGGTTGGTTGTGTGGGTGGTGGGTTTTACTGTTGGGGGGTATTTTCATTTTTATTTACAGTTAAAAGAGCTGATTTCTTTGGGGCAATGCCCTGTAAAAGGCCCATTTTATTGTAGGCTAGGATTTTTTTATTTGGGGGGGGCTTTTTTATTTTGATAGGGATATTAGATTAGGTGTAATAAGTTTAAATATTTGATAATTTCTTTTTTATTTTGTGTAACTTAGTGTTTTTTATTTTTTGTAACTTAATGTTTTTATTTTTTGTAACTTAGTGTTTTTTATTTTTTGTATCTTAGTTGTTATTTCTTTTGTGTAACTTAGTTGTTATTTTTTTGTAACTTATTAATTTTTAATAGTAGATTTAAATAACTTGAGTAGGGTTAGGTTTTTAAATATATAATAGAGTTAATTGAATTTGTAGTTTAATGTAATTTTAGTATAATAGTTAGGGTAGGTTCATTAGTAGTTTAATATAGTTTAATGTAATTTTAGTATAATAGTTAGGGTAGGTTCATTAGTAGTTTAATATAGTGTATTTTAATTCTAAAGGTAAGTTTAAATTTATTATAAGATAGGGATGAGTTAATATTTAAATTAAAGTTAGCGGGTTGTTAGGCTAAGGGGTTAATAACTTAATTTAGTTTATGGCGATGTGGGGGGGCTGGCGGTTTAGGGGTTAATAGGTTTAGTAAGTGGTAGTGATGTGGGAGGCCAGGTGTTTAGGGGTTAATACATTTATTTAGTTGCGGTGGTCTCCGGGAGTGGAGGGATAGGGGTTAATACATTTAGTTATTTGCTGTGGACTCCGGGAGTGGCGGTTTAGGGGTTAATATATTTAGTTAGTTACTGCGGTGTCGGGGAGCAGAGGAATAGGGGTTAATAACTTTATTAGAGTTGCAGTGGGCTCCGGGAGTGGCAGTTTAGGGGTTAATACCTTTATTAAAGTTGCGGCGGGGTCCGGGAGTGGCGGGATAGGGGTTAAACATTTTAGTATAGAGGCAGTGTTTAGTGACAGGGTATAAATAAAGTTGGGAAAAAGCTGAATAGCAGCAAGATCGATGACTGTTAGTTAACAACAGTCCGCTGCTCATCGCCCCGTACTTGGTGCGCGGCTTTTTGACAGCTTTTTTGATAAATAAGGAGAGCGTATTCACGTCTGCGGCCGCGATGTTAGGCAAGCATATTGGTGCCGGCGAATGCAGCACAGTTGACGGCTTGATAAATAGGCCTCACGATCTGCTATATCGGATCATGTCCGCTTGCAGCATCATAAATAGGCCCCATGCTCTGAATAGACGCCCTTCTACACTGACGAGATCCAAGTTTACTGGCGATGTGGCAGATTTATGATCACGCAGCAATACCTATTGTTTCATATGGAAGGAATACTCGTTGGAACAGATAGGGTCATATCACTTTTATCGCTGGACGCATGGATTGCGAGACTGACAAGACAAAAAAGGCCATTTCTCATGGGTCTGATGATCCTTTTATCATGGCAGCCTTAGTGAATACAGCCAAAAGGCACAAATGTATACACAATGTGTATATGTATGTTGCGTGTAAAGTCAGATATTGGGCAATCCTAGCATTACCCGGGTAATGCTAGCATTACCCAAGTGGCTGTGGGTAAAGCCGATGTAAGATCATAAATCCCCTCAGACTGATCGAGTCACTGCATCAAACATATATACTTTGCACTGTAATTGTCCCATCTTCACTATCTTTTTTGCCTCTGTCCAGGGGGGTTTAAGGGGGGCAAAGTCCCCTTGTAAACCTCATTCCCCAAGGTTTATTTGGGGTGGATGCCGGAGGATGGTGGGGTAAAATTTAAAACAAAATTGTGTAGATGGGGGAATTACAGTACATCAGGCTTTACCCACAGCCTAGGATTACCCATATTTCTGACTTTACCCTTAACATGTACACACATAGATAAGCAAATGCTAGCAAGCATGCACACAATTACCGAGAGGTACATACAATCACATATACACTGCAATCTGTGCAGATACATACACTACCATATAGACCACTCATATAAGCAAAAAAGTATGTATACTAATGTGCACACTTACAAAGATACCACTCACACGCTCAAAAATACTCATGCAGACAAACTTGTACAGAAGCTGCGCTTACGGATCAAATACAAGAATACATTTATAACTTATGCTATTAATGCTTGGACTTGTTATAAATCCTCTGTATGTATGTATGTTATGAAAACTGATCATGCATATTCCATTAAAATACAACATTCATGAATTGACTTTCACACAACCGATGGCTAGATAACAAGTGGAGCGCAAGCAATAGTGCAAAGTGCATAATCTTGCAGTAATCCTTTTTAAAAATAATAATCTGGTATTATATGTGGATTGTACAAAGTTAATACTTTTAATGGATAGAGCACTATTTGAGTTAAAGGGATAGGAAAGTCAAAATTAAACTTCCATGATTCAGATAGACCATTTCATTTTAAGACACTTTTAAATTCACTACTATTTTCAAATGTACTTTGTTCTCTTTTTGAAAAATACGTACATATCCTACACTAGTGGGAGATAGCTGGTGATTGGTGTCTGCCACATTTGTCTCTTGTGATTGGCTAACTAGATGTGTTCAGCTTGCTGCCAGTAGTGCAATGCTGTTACTTCAGCAAAGGATAACAAGAGAGTGAAGCTAATTTGATAATAGAAATAAATTGGAAAGTTGTTTAAAATGTTTTATTCAAATAAAGAAATAAATGTTGGGGTTCCCCATCCCTTTAAGTGTAGCACTTGAGTGTAAACCAAAATAGAGGTTTGCCTTACAAATGGTGCACTATCACTTTTTCACTTGCGCACAAAAGTAAACTTTTAACATGGGCAGGTTATCACTCGTATTATAAGTTGAAAAAACAAAAATGTATGCTTTCCTGATAAATTTCTTTCTTTCCAGGCCTGGAGACTCCACGATTTTATTCCAATTACTAGTGTGAATTCAACTCCTGGCCAGCAGGAGGAGGCAAAGAGCACCCCAGCAGAGCTGTTAAGTGTCACTTCCCTTACCCATAATCCCCTGTCATTCAGCCAAAGGAAAATGGAAAAAGAAGATAACACACGGTATAGAGGTGTCTGAGATTTATACCCAAAATTTGCCGTCTTAAATGTAATAAGGACGGGTCGTGGACACTTCCCTAGTGGAATGAGCCGCAATTCTCTCAGCAGGCTGTTGTCTAGCTGTCTCATATGCTAATTGTATAGCACTTCTTAACCAGAGAGAAAGAGCAGAAGAAGTGGCCTTCTGGCTCTTAGGCTTACCTGCAAAAACAACGAACAGGGCAGAAGACTGCCGAAAATCTTTAGTTGCATGTAGATAACATTTTAGAGCACGCACAACAACCAGGTTGTTTAACAGACGTTCCTTCTGAGAAGAAGGATTCGGACAAAAAGAAGGAACAACAATATCTTGATTGATGTTGCGATCCGATACCACTTTTGGAAGAAATTCTAATTTAGTACGAAGGACCACTTTATCCACATGAAAAATAAGTTAAAGGGAATCACACTGCAAAGCGAATAGCACAGAGACTCTGCGAGCAGACAAAATAGTACGTAGAAACAAAACTTTCCACAATAACTTAATATCAACTGAATGCATAGGCTCAAACGGAGCCTGCTGCTAAACTTTAAGAACAAGGTTAAGGCTCCAGGGAGGCGCAACAGGATTAAACACAGGCCTTATTCTGACCAAGGCCTGAACAAAAGATTGAACATCTGACAGATCTGCCAAACGTTTGTGCAAAAGGATAGTCAGTGCAGAAATCTGACCCTTCAGAGTACTGACTGACAAACCCTTCTCCAGGACCTCCTGAAGAAAAGACAAAATGCGAGGAACCCTCACCCGACTCCAAGAGAAAACTTTTTGATTTGCACCAATACAGGTATTTACGCCATACCTTACGGTAAATCTTTAGAGTAACAGGCTTACAAGCCTGAAGCATAGTATCAAAGACTTTCTCAAAACTATGCCTAGCAGTCAGCTTCAGAGAATCTAGATTTGGATGGAGGAAGGTACCCTGAAGTAGAAGGTCCTTCCTCAGAGGCAACCTCCAAGGGGGAAGAGATGACATCTCCACCATATTCGTGAACCAGATCCTGCGAGACGAGACAGGAGCTATTAGAATCAAAGACACCCTGTCTTGCTTGATACGAGCAATGACTTGAGGAAGGAGAGCAAAAGGGGTGGAAACAGGTATGCCAGCAAAGTGACATCCAGTGCCAGCTTCTGGATTCGAACCAATAACCTTTGAGTTGCAAAGCCACAAAGCTAACCACTAGGCTACATTGGCCTGCTTTGAAAATCTGCTTCCCAGTTGTCCACCCCTGTGGATGGCAGAGAGGAGGCAATCGTGAGACTCCGCACACGGGAGAATGAGAGGCATCTCCTTCATTGCTAAGGAACTCCGAGTTCCTCCCTGGTAATAGATATATGCCACAAGGTGCTATTGTCCGATTGAAATCTGATAAACCAGACTAAAGTTGAGGCCAGGCTTTTAAGGCATTGTAAATTGCTTTCAACTCTAGGATGTTTATGGGAAGAGAAAACTCCTCTCAAGTCCAAAGACCCAGAGCCTATGAAGAACCCCAAACTGTTCCCCAGCCTGACAGGCTGGCATCCATGCTCACAATCACCCAGGAAGGTCTCAGGAAGCATGTACCCTGAGACAGACGGTCCTGCGAAATCCACCAAGATAGAGAGTCTCTTGTTAGGGGGTCCAGAGCTATCTTCTGCTCCATGGAAGCAACCATCAGACCAATTACTTCCATACACTGAGCCACAGATGAACATGAAGAGGACTGAAGAGAAAAGCAAAAAGCCGGAAGTTTGGATTTTCTATCCTCCGTCAGAAAAATCTTCATGGACAGAGAATCTATAATCGTTCCAAAGAAACACACCCTGGTGTCTGGCACCAGGGAACACTTCTCCAGATTCACTTTCCACCTGTGAGAACGTAGAATAGACAACAACATCTCTGCATGAGATCTTGCTAACTGAAAAGATGGCGCCTGAACCAAGATGTCGCCCAGACAAGGCGCCACCGCTATTCCCTGAGATGTGACCACTGCCAAAAGGGCCCCTAGGACATTTGTAAAGATTCAAGGAGCCATGGCAAGGCCAAAGGGAAGAGCAACAAACTTGAAATGTTTGTCCAGAAAGACAAACCGTAGGAATTGGTGATGTTAGCTGTGAATGGGAACATGAAGATACGCATCATTCAGATCTATGTTAGTCATGTACTGACCTTCCTGAACCAAGGGTAGAATGGAAAGAATAGTTTCCAATTTGAAGGACGGAACCTTGAAGAATTTTATAAGGCATTTTAGGTCTAAAATGGGTTGAAAAGTTCCCTCTTTCTTGGGAACCACAAAAAGGTTAGAATAGAATCCTTGACCCTGTTCCTCTATGGGAACAGGAACAATCACTCCCAGGGAAGATAGGTCCTTATACGCAGTTTAAGAAGGCCTCTCTCTTCACCTGGTTTACAGATAACCTTGACTGGAGAAATCTGCCCCTGGGGGAACACGATTTGAATCCTAACCTGTATCCCTGGGAGACTACTTCCACTGCGCAAGGATCTGGGACATCGTGGATCCAAGTCTACCGAAAAAAGGAAAGCCTGCCCCCTACTTGATCCAAGACTGGATAGGGGGTGGCCCCTTCATGCTGACTTAGTCTCAGAGGAAGGTTTATTGGATTGTTTCCCTTTATTACAAGGTTGACTAGCCCTCCATGAAGTCCTGGATTGCTCCATCCTGGAAGAAGTGAAGGAAGGCTTTTTCCTATGAAGTTACGAAAGGAACGCAAAATAGAATTGTGGCGACCCTTAGGTTTACCCTTCTTGTCCTGAGGTAGGAAGGCTCCCTTTCCACCAGTAAATTCAGAAATGATTTCAGCCATAACAGGACCAAATAAAGTATTTCCCTTAAAAGGTAAAGATAGAAGATTGGCCTTAGAGGATACATCCGCAAACCAAGATTTTAGCCACAGAGGTATGCGAGATAGAACCGCCAAGCTAGAATTTTTTGCTCCCAGTCTAACAACTAGCATGCTGGCATCACAGATAAAGAATTAGCCAGCTAGAGAACTTTGATCCAATCCAGGATCTCCTCTATGGTAGTCTCCTCCGAAATTAGGTCGGACAAGGAGTCACACCAATAAGAGACTGTACCAGCAACTGTCGCAATACTAGCAACTAGTTGCTATTGCAAACCCTGATGAAGAAACATTCTTCGTAAGTAAGCTACCTCCATAGGGTCTTAAAAGAAGAACTATCCTCAAGAGAATAGAGGTTCTCTTGACTAGAGCGGATATAGCATCCTCTATCTTAGGCACAGAACGCCATAGGTCACGTACAGAGTCAGCAACATGAAAACATAAATTATGCTTACCTGATCATATTGTTTCCATTGAGGGGAGTAGAGTCCATGGCTTCATTCATTACTGTTGGGAATTAAGAACCTGGCCACCAGGAGGAGGCAAAGACACCCCAGCCAAAGGCTTAAATCACTCCCCCACTTCCCTTAGTCATTATGCCGAGGAAACAAGGAACAGTAGGAGAAATATCAGGGTATAAATGGTGCCAGAAGATTAATAAATTTAGGTCCGCCCATCGGAGATACGGACGGGAGCTGTGGACTCTCCTCCCCTCGATGGAAACGAAATGATCAGGTAAGCATAATTTATGTTTTCCATCTAAAGGGGAGGAGAGTCCACGGCTTCATTCATTACTGTTGGGAACAAATACCCAAGCTCTAGAGGACACTGAATGAAACCGGGAGGGTAAAAAGGTGGACCCTAATCAGAGGGCACCACAGCCTGAAAAACCTTTCTCCCAAAAACAGCTTCCACAGAGGCAAAAACATTGAATTTGTAAAACTTTGTAAAAGTGTGTAAGGAGGACCATGTAGCCATCTTACAAATTTGCTCCATAGAGGCCTCATTCTTGAAGGCCCAAGACGAAGCCACAGATATAGATGAATGAGCCGTGATCCTCTGAGGAGGCTTATGTCCCGCTGTCTCGTAAGCCAAGCGAATCAAACTCCTTAACTAAAAGGACAAAGTAGTAGCAGAGGCCCTCTGCCCCTTGCACTTCCCAGAATACAACACAAAGAGATGTAGACTGCCTGAAATCCTTAGTAGCCTGAAGATAAAACTTCAAGGCACGAACCACATCCAGGTTATGAAGTAACCTCTCCTTTGAAGAAGGGTTAGGACACAAAGAAAGTACAACTATTTTCTGATTGATGTTACGGTTAGACACCACCTTGGGAAGAAACCCCAAACTAGTGTGAAGCACGGCCTTATCCGCATGAAACACCAGATAAGGAGGCTCACTTTGCAAGGCAGCCAGTTCAGATACCTTGCGTGCCGATGCAATAGCCAACAGGAAAAGAACCTTCCAGGACAGAATCTTAATGTCAATGGAATGCATAAGTTCAAATGGAACCCTCTGCAAAACCTTAAGGATAAAGTTTAAGCTCCATGGGGGGGCAGACTGTCTAAAGACAGGCCTGATTCTAGACAGAGCCTGAACAAAAGACTGGATGTCAGGGAGCTCAGCGAGTCTCCTATGCAACAAGACTGATAATGCAGAAATCTGACCCTTTAAGGAACTAACGGCAAACCGTTTTGGAGAAAGGACAGAATCCTGGATACCTTCACCTTATGCCAAAGATACCCCTGCTTCTCACACCAGGACAAGTAAGTCCTCTACACCTTATAGTAGATGCAACAAGTCACTGGCTTCCTTGACTGAATTAAAATATCAATGACACTTTCAGAAAAGCCTCTCTTGGCCAAGACTAGGCGTTCAATCCCCACGCAGTCAGCCTCAGAGAATCTAGATTTCGATGTTGAAAAGGACCCTGTTCCAGCAGATCCCTGCGACAGGGTAACCTCCACGGCGGAGAGGATGACATCCCCACCAGATCCGCAAACCACGTCCTCCACGGCCATGAAGGAGAAATCAGAATGGCAGAGACCCGCTCCTGTTTGATGAGTGCCACTACACGAAATAGAAGTGGTAACTGTGGACAAATGTAAGCAAGGCTAAATCCCCAAGGAACCACTAAGGCATCTATCAGCTTTGCCTGAGGATCCCTGGACCTCGACCCTTATAGGGGCAGCTTGCAGTTGAGTCTGGACACCATGATATCTATCTCCGGCGTTCCCCATCTGTGACAAATCTCCGCAAACACCTTGGGGTGAGGAGACCATTCCCCAGATGGAAGGATTGTCTGCTGAGAAAGTCCACTTCCCAGTTGTCCACACCTGGAATGTGAATCACAGAGCGCGAGCAGTTGTGGGACTACGCCAACTCCAAGATCCAAGACATCTCCCTCAATGCGAGGATCCTCCTTTTACCCCCGATGGTTGATGTAAGCCACCAAGGTAATGTTGTCGGTCTGGAATCTGATGAAGCTGACTGACCCTAGAGAAAGCCATGCCTTCATAGCATTGTAGATTGCTCGTAGTTCCAGGATGTTTATCGGAAGGAGAGACTCCTCCCGGGTCCATTTTCCTTGTGCCACCCTGGCACCCCAAACAGCTCCCAATCCTGAGAGACTGCCGTCTGTGGTCACAATCTCCCAGGATGGTCTCAAGAAGGTTGTTCCCATGGAAGTTGCTCCGGGCGGATTCACCAAGAGAGGGAGTTCCGAGTACGAGCGTCCATGGATATCAGCTGTGATAGATCTGAATGATAGCCGTTCCACTGTCTCAACATGCACAATTGAAGAGGTCTGAGATGGAACGAATGGGATGATGAATGGGATGACATCTATGCTTGAAACCATGAGACCTATCACCTCCATACATTGAGCCACTGAGGGGCTTGTGGAGGACTAAAGGGCAAGACAGGTGGACGCAAGCTTCCTGCGTCACTGATCTGTGAGAAATATTTTCATGGACATAGAGTCTATTATCGTGCCAAGGAACTCCACCCTGTTGCTGGGAACCAGGGAACTCTTTCCTGAGTTGATCTTCCAACTGTGAGAGTGGAGCAAAAGAAGAGCCCTTGAATGATCCTCTGCGAGGCTGAGCGAAGGTGCCTGAAGTAGAATGTCGTCTAGATAAGGCGCCACCGCAATACCCCTGAATCTTGCCACTGCAAGCAGCTCCCCCAGAACCTTTGGCCACAAACTGGAAGTGTTGGTCCAGAAGCGCAAATCTTAGTAACGTGAAGTGGTCCCTGTAAATTGGCACATGAAGGTATGCGACCTTCAAGTCTATAGTCATCATGAACTGTCCCTCTTGAACTAGAGGCAGGATAGATCTGATCGTTTCCATTTTGAACCATGGAACTTGTTCAAACACTGTAGGTCCAAAATCGGGTGGAACGTGCCCTCCTTCTTTGACCCCTCTCTGCTAGGGGTACTGATACGATAACCCCAAGAGAAGCGAGATCTCTCACACACTCTAGAAAGGCCTCTCTCTGGTCTTGAAGACAGGTTTGACAGGAGAAATCTGCCCCCGGGCGGATGGGATCTGAACCTTATCCTGTAACCCTGGGCGACAACTTCCAGAACCAGAGGGTCCTGAACATCCTGCAACCAGGCCTCTGAGAATAGAGATAATCTGCCCCCTACTTGATTGAGAGACCTATCGGGGGCCGCCCCTTCATGTCGACTTCGTCTCTTGCTCTGCTTAGACTTGTTCCAAGATTGAGCCGGCTTCCAAGTTCCCTTGATATGGTCCTCTTTCATGGCGGGCTGTTGGCGCTGGGCCTTGTCCGCACGAATGGGACGAAAAGTAGATCCCTTAGGCTTAGCCTTCTTATCCTGTGGTAGGAAAGCTCCCTTGCCTCCCGTAACCGTGGATATGATCGAATCTGATCCTGGACCGCAAAGAATCTTTCCTTGAAAAGGCAGGGACAACAGCCTCGATTTAGAGGTCATGTCCGCAGACCAAGATTTTAGCCACAGAGCCCTGTGAGCTAAAACAGAAAAACCTGACACCTTAGCGTTAAGGCGCATAATTTGCATATTGGTATCGCAGATGAAAGAATTGGTGACCTACAGCGCCTTAATCTTATCCTGTATCTCGTCGATGGAAGTCTCCCCCTCGAACCATTCCGCACAGGGATTCACACCAATATGTCAGAGCTCCAGCGACCACCGCAATGGCTATAGCTGGCTAAAAAAACAAACCCTGTGTGCTGAAACATTTTTCTCAACATGTTTTCCAGCTTTTTATCCATGGGCTCTTTAAACGACGAACTATCCTCGAGTGGAATAGTTGTCCGCTTCGCGAGCGTAGAGATAGCCCCATCCACCTTAGGAATGGTCCCCCACAGCTCAAGCTGAGAGTCCGGAATGGGAAACAGTTTATTAAAAGAAGAAGGGGAAAAGGAAGAACCTAATCGCTCCCATTCATTCTTAATAATATTTGACATCTTAACAGGAACCGGGAAGGTCTGGGGCACTACCCTTTCCTTGTATACCTTATCAAGCTTAGGAATCGCAGGTTCCTCCGGAATCTTAGGTTTCGGAACTTCCAGAGTAGCAAGCACCTGCCGCAGCAGAAAGCGCAAATTCTCCATCCTAAACCTAAAACCAGGCTCCTCCGCAGCCGGAGGTTTAGATGACATGGATTCTGACCCAGAAGGGGCCTCCTCCAAAGAGTCGGAGTGGGCCTTGTCATCATATAAAGCCTCCGGGATTTCCATCGGCGCAGACAAACCCTGGGCAGGCTGCCATGATATGGTTGGACCCCGGGGCGCCGCATGTGCAATTGGAGATGAATGCAGGGAACGCACCTCATGGGACAAAGAACCCTCAAAGGTGGACGGCTCAGTAGTACTAGACATCTGTTTACATGTAGATGTCATAACTTTATCAAGGCATGTGGAACATAGTTGAGCAGGCTGATCTATTAGTACCTCCTCACAATAAACACAGGAATGAGACTTTGTTAAAGAGGGAGAAACCTCCAACGCGTCAGAGTCCTCTATAGCTTGTGCTTATGTTTGGACTAGCTTAATTTACAAAAAGGCACCCTTATACCTCCAATGGCCGGGGCACTCACCACCTCCTAGGACCCGGACTATATAAAACCGTTATGTCTCCTGCTCCACAAATCAACAGAGGAAGAGAGATAGGCACACACGGTCACATGGAGTGCCTGGCAGGACCGCCCCTGCACTAAGGAAAAAACGTGCCAAAAATGGCCGCAATATATTCCCACAAGTAACCTGAAAGTTCCACACATTGCAAGAGCCTCATCTCGCACATAACGCAGCAATGACACAATAAACAATATCATGTATAACCCCCCCCCCCCCTGTTCAATAATCCCCTTTCCAGGAAAATTAACCCTTGATTCTGTAAAGATAAAAAGGCGTCCCACTGTTACCCTGTCTTCCATGTTATTATGTAATAAAAAATTAAACGATCTTACCAGAATCTACGCCGTGGAACAGGAACACGACCCTTCAAGTGTGGCAGGTTAGTAGCCTCGCTTCTGACATGGACTTGAGTGAAGAAAGCAGGCAGCGAAACTTGTCAACACTGATTGCTTGTGGAGCTGTTAATATGAGTCAGGATGGTTTCGCAGAAAGACTCTTCCTGTATCTCCGGGCTCTATCTTTCGCCCAGGCTCTCACTGAGAGGCTGACAGGACTACTTAAAACCCCAGTCCCAATGCGAAGAGTACTACCCTCTATAAGAGACTACTTAGAATCTCCGGCACTTCTCTCCCATCCTCCTGTGATGAAAGGCAAAGAATGACTGGGGGATGAGGGAAGTGGGGGAGGTATTTAAGCCTTTTGCTGGGGTGTCTTTGCCTCCTCCTGGTGGCCAGGTTCTTAATTCCCAACAGTAATGAATGAAGCCGTGGACTCTCCTCCCCTTTAGATGGAAACATTTATTTTTATTTTTAAAACAGGGGACAGGGAAAAAGAAATCCCCTGCATTCCTGATCTATAATGTCAGACATGCGATCTGGAATAGGAAATACGTCCACAGGTGTAGGGTTGACATCAACAAACTCTGTTAAGATTATTAGACCTCTTAGGAGTCTCAGCGACAGTAGAGTCAGAGTCCTCCAACATATCTAGGACCTCTTTCAAAAGTAAACGGAGGTGTACAAGCTTAAGTCTAAAATTGACCTCCTCTGAATCCGCTGTACTAGCAACAGCCGATTTAGAATCAGAGATCTCGCCCTCAGAAGCCACTGAGGAATGATCTTCCTCAGATTACTGAGACAAGCTGACTAACGCAGCCATGGAGGAGTCAAAACTCTTAGATTCAGTGATCTTAGATTTTCTTTTTCTCTTACCAGCAATAGGTAAGGAACTCAAAGCTGGAGAGACTGCAGACGTCATTTGCCCAGCAAAATCCCCTGGTAAATATACACCGCCAGGTACTGACTGAGAGGAACCACAGGGTACTGCTTGTGTATCTGCTAGGACAGGGACATACAGTATAAGGAGAAAAAACAGAGGCATGACCTCAGATGGCTCTGAGAAGGAAACTTTTAGTCACTTATGAGAACAAAATGCACATGAGGTATAGTTGAGCCTCAAGATTAGCAAATATCAAGGGACATGGATATAACTTTAAACATGAGTCCTAAAGGCTAATGGTTCTCAAAAATAATATAAGAGAACAGAGTTCTGTACTGTAGATGTTAAGCTGATTAAGCGACAAAGCCAGAGAACAGAGTTCTGTACTGTAAATGCTAAGTTGATTAAGTGACAAAGCAATGGACTTCAGCAAGTATAATGCTCTTTAGTTTTTTTTCAAAACAGTAATAGAGCCCCATCAATAAATAAACATGACACTGCTATACTCCTCAGCTCTGCTGAAGAGACTTACCCTCCGGAAGCCATATAAAACGGAGCTATTTTTGCGGTTATAAAACGAAGGCATGGCAGATCCACTAAATAAGCTGCAATGCTATACTTCTCCACTCTACAAACATATCCGCAAGAAAAATCGCATGCGCAACAGGGTAAAAGTGTGCGAATCGCCGCTGCGGTAGTCCATCCGAAAAATAAATAAATATCAAAAGTATGCCGATTGAGATCCTCAATAAAATCAAATTAGAAGTAAACAGAGTAAAACCCCTCTATTATAGATACAGCTCAACCCCCGGGGGGGTTCTATTTAGAGCCATAGTTAATTAACCCCTCAAGAGCCAGAACCTAATAAAAGATTTATCCCTTAAAAATGTCAAAGCAGTACAATGCCCTTCACTATTAAAAATATCCTCAAAGTGGGGGGGCTTGTCTGACCAGCAGCAATGATGGCTGCTTTTTTACTTGGCTGAGCAATTGAGCTGATAAATCCGCTATTTATCACTCAGAAGATTTGTAATCTAAGTAAATTTCTAGCATTTAAGCAGAGTTAAAGAGACGCTGAACAGATTACACTACTTTTCAGAGAGATTCCAGCCCGGAACACCTTAATAGATGAAGTGCAGAGCGGAGGCCATATAACGGCCTAGGCCTTCATCTCGCCCTCCCTATATTTCTGTTGACACAGGATTAACAGCTGTATATGCTGTAAACTTTTCAACCACCAATACCAATATACCGCAAGCTACAGTAAACACTGAGAACTTTCGGTAACTGATGGAGCTGAATCTCGTAACCATGCTGAAGGAGGTAGATCGACTATTTCAGGATCACCTAGTACGGCTCACGGAGACCCTGCATTCTGAATGGAGGAGTGCTTGCAAAAAGGACGCACCGAGAATACTGCCTACACCAGAGGACAAATCAGCCCTGCAAGAAGATTCCCACTACATGGAACCTGATGGTGCGGAGACAATGTGCAAGGTAGACTGGGCAGTGACAACCCTACTGAGCAATGAAAACCACATAGCGACGCATGGCATAGCTGACAGTTTTGCCCAGACAGCAGCAGCAGCTAAGATTAGTCATAAGACAGTGCCCTGGGACCCGCTTACCATTCAGTCCTGCTCCGGTCACAATGAAGGAAGAGAACCCTTGTTGGGAATTCTGTTTGTCCAGGGTCTTAACTCCAGGAGGATAAGAGCCATTTCAGGCGACAAAACATGTAATACCCGTGGTGGATTACTGAACTCCACCCTGAAGCAGCGATCACTGGCAATTGAGAGAGCCCTTTGCATATTACACGAACCGCCGAACAGGGCCCCACTCACACCCGAGTCGTTCCTGAAAGACCTCATAGAACTGTCTTTGTTCCCCAGATCAGGTGTGGGGTAATTTGTTAATCGGCTAACTTGAAGCCGTTCAGCCACTTGGTGATACTCTCCTATTGACTCCCGCATCCCGGGACATGTTATTCCTAAACCCATGTTCCAAATATCATTATCCTTTTTATTTTATCTATAAGTGCTTTTGTTAGTTGCACAGGTTTGTATGCATGTACCTCATGTGTTGTGAGGGCTATGATCTGCACCCAACTGTATTAATGCTCATCCATGTACTGCACATACCGATATATTTTCAGGTTGGGGATATTTAGCTGTTTTGTAAGAAATACCACTGCTAGCGCTACTATTAGGTATGATCAGCTTATTTTTTAGATACCTAGAAATGCTTGTTATATTACGCTGGGGAGCTAAGTTTAAATAGTTCAATGTTTATATAGGCTATAGTTATCCGCTCCACTTTTACTAGCACATTGTACTCCTGATATTGTCCACCCCTGCTATAGGAATGTAAAGGGGTTCATTTTATACGCTGCTTGTGTCAGGCTCCTATGTGACTTTGCCCTTTTTTCCTTAGCGGCGGATGTTGAATGTGGCGCAGGAGATCTCAATAAGCTGCCCATATCCACCATAGCCCGCAGATACAAAGTTTCATGCCCTGAGGTTTTTACCATATGCTTCCTATACCATAAATGTGTTAAACCATTGCTAAATTTGACATGACTGATAGTGTTATTAGCTCTTACAGCGTTCATAGTTAATTGAGTTTCACTAGCTACTTGCGCTCATTACAAATACCCACTAATTAGATGTGTGCCCTCTCTTGTAAATAAATGCATATGGACACACTTGCATGAGGGAGTGTTCCTGTGCATTTACATTCCTATACTACATACCATTAGCACTAAGAGTATCTTGTATAGGACCATGCACCATATCTATGACCTCCATGTCTCTAATGTTCAAAATTTGATTATTCATATTAACCATCTCTGGTGGATAGAGATTTTATGATATGTGAACAATTCAATGACCAACTTTGATACTGTATGTTATTTCAGTTACTGAGAGTATGCAAAGAGTGTGTTACAATACTGTGGTTCCTATTGTATCTGTAAGGGACCTTATATTAATATAGCCCTCCTATTCTTTTACATAATAGATGTGTTGGGGGTCCAAAAGCGACCTCAATTATGGTTTGGAGGTAGAAAACTGAGGATTATCATTTGCAACTTTTTCTTTTTTATTCTATAGGTATTACTCAGATAATTTTCGACATTACTGTAATCGAATTGATTCTACATTTATGTACCGTATTGCTCATATGACATGTTTATGCTAAGGATCATATTGCATGTTTATTTTGTTGTTGCACATTGGAATTCTTGTATGCCTATCTTTATTCCTCAATAAAAATATAATAATAATAAAAAAAAAAAAAATATCCTCAAAGTAAAAGATATTAAACTGAGTCTCCGGTCTCCACTAGAAGGGATATTAACCCTCAAAGTGCTATGTCCTTCTAACTTAGAAGGTAAAAAGCACTTACCTGTGGAGTTCAGCTACTAGATAGGTAACAACTTCTTAGGTGTAACAGATTTCTCCACTTCTGACAGGGACCTGTAGAAAAAGAAAAACAGAGTAACAACCCTGGTTTTCTATAAAGGGGTAGCATTGTTAGAAGTTAAGCAAGGGCCGCCTCACCGTTTTCTAACTCCTTAAAGCCACCATTACTCTTACTAAAGAGATTGACATGGACACATCATAGCCCCAATCCTTGCTTGCAAGGAAAAGTACCCATTAAATATCTTCAGACACTGTCTTCGCACGTCCATGATAAAGGCAAAGAATGACTGGGGATTATGGGTAAGGGAAGTGACACTTAACAGCTCTGCTGGGGTGCTCTTTGCCTCCTCCTGCTGGCCAGGAGTTGAATTCCCACTAGTAATTGGAATGAAATCATGGACTCTTCATGCTATAGGACAGAAAGTAAAATTTGTTTTTGTTATTTTAAACAGTTGTTATTTTCTGCAAATAAAATTTGAAATTTGGAAGAAATGTTGTCAATAGCTTATAGAATAAAACAAAAATGTTCATGTACTCAAACACATACCTATAAATAGTAAAACCAAAGAAACTGATAATTTTGCATTGGTATCTTAATTTCCCCCCCAGATATATATATATATCCCTTCCCAGTCAAATACCTTGTCATATACCATATAGCTGTTAACCCTTTTCAGATATTTTATTAATGTTCATATGAAAAAAATAAATAAATCATATATATTTGCACTTGAGCATTACCTTTACTTTCAACTTGTATTATGTAATAACTTTAGCACGCTACTTGTATTTTTTTTAGCACTTAGGAAACAAAGGTTTAACAATAAAATAATTATAATAAAAATATTTTGTGGCGGTATGAAATGGATATATGACAAGAGGTGTGGCTGAGAATAATGTCCGCTCGACCTCGCTAAATGCAGACATTTAACATTGCACAATGTCAGCATTTAACATTGCATAAACATTTCTTGTGAAATGCTGCCTGCCCCTGCACACTTGTAGCCAATCGGTCACTAGCAGGGGGTGTCAATCATCTCGATCGGATTGGGATAATTTCAGTCCGCCAGAAGTTAAGGAGCAGCGGTCTAACGATGGGCGTAGAATGCAGCATCCGCTGCATAATAAATCTACCTCTAGAAATTAATGCACCCATCGCAATCTGACAAGCAGATGTTTGGACACTATTATGAGTGAAAAAAATGGAAGTATTATGGATTGTGGTCGAGCAATGTTATAGCTAACATTTTTACACTCCTCTTGTAATATAGGCCAGAATTAGTCTTTGATTGGTTTTCTGCTGAATTGGCTATAGTTGTAGATTTACCCCCTAAGAATGTGCTCCTCGTTCATATGGCAACCTAGAGTGGAGATCCAGTAGTCTACACTTGCACCCAAAACACAGATGTTCAGTTTAATTATGCATTTAGTAATATCTTAATCTAAGACCCTAACAGTGAATTGGTGTTTTCATGAATGGTTTTGCTTTTTGAGTGGACTGGAATAAAAAAACATGATCGTAAACAAGTCCAAATTCCTTTTCTGTGAGCTGTGGATCATACAAATGTGTGCAGTGGAGGAAATAAATTGATTGGCTTTTATAAATAGCACTAATAATGATTATGCATTTGTATCATCATTCCTCAAAGGTCAAGTATTTAGATGTTTTCCTGGTCCAGTAATTCTCTTTTAATGTCAGATTGTGTCCGTAACATTCTCCAGTGACTTTTCAATAAAGACATGTTGAAATAAATTGTGGCAAAATGTTATGTGTATTACCCAGTGTTCTACAACCCTTTAAATATGCAGACTGTTCTTTATAAAGAGTTCAAGTAAAAAGGTTCACAAATCATCTGCAAAAATAAGCTTACCTTCCACCACCATCCCAGATATTTGAGACTTCTGGGCAAATTACAATGTAGTTAAGCATCAGACCTATCACAATTCTAAAATATTTCATGCTCTAATTTTGTTAGAACGTACTTACCATGAAAAGCTATTAGATAAATAATTTTCCTTAGAATTTGAATGACACTGCTTCTTTAAAATATAATTCACTTACCCCTTGTTCAAATAATTAAACAAAATGCTATCTTTAAAAGCTGGCTATCCCAAAATTCAAGAACAATCCTTCTTTTTAGTTTCAGCCTTTAAGAAATATATATATCCAATATTTTCACACTCTTTTATTTTGGATATCCCCCAAATATAATATGATCCATCTTTGGAAATGATTGTGTCTGAACCTTGGTCGGACACCCTTTGGAAAAAAAATGACTGTCACAAGAGATCAGTAGGACCCAATATTTAGGATATGTTGAACATGTTTGAAATGAAATAGACATCTCTTTAGGATATATTTATTATATGGGGTATAATTACCATGGTGCGGACAGACATGATCCGCTATAGCGAATGATGTCCGCCGCACATTGATAAATGCCGCCAGCATATGCTGTTGGCATTTATCATTGCACCAGCAGTTCTTGTGAACTGCTGGTGCAAAACCGTCCCCTGCATATTCACGGCCAATCGGTAGCTAGCAGGGGGTGTCAATCAACCCGATCGTATTCGATCAGGTTGATTGCTTTCCGCCACCTCAGAGGAACTGAAGGGTGGGTCAGAAGCAGCAACCGCTGCTTTATAAATCAACCCCTATGTCTTAAAATTATAATGAAATCCTCCTCTTTTTCACAGCTCCAGAAATGAAGGATATTCTAGTACCCTAAGTATTCAGAACCCTTCTTTTTTTAAGTGTTGTGTTAAGAAAATTCAGCAACATTATTCACATATTGAAACATGATTTTCAGCCAACAAACTGTCTTAGCAGTCTTAGGTACCCAAAACAAATACTGGTAACCATTCTCATACTTAAATGAATAACTGTTAAACTTACCGCACCCCTTCTGTTTAATGAAAACTCACACGAGTGGGCCTGGATTTGGTATCCAAATTACTTAAATTTAACAATTTTAATGCTTTCACACTTTATTTTTTGTTTTCAAGTAGAAAAATAGTTCTCATACATTCAAAGTTGTACACAAAAAAAATGAGTGGGATTACTTTTTTAGTTTTCTTCATCACCGTTCGTATTTTCCGATAGCACCATATCGATACATTCTTAACGTAAACATCCTGAGCACTTTCTTAGAAAGCGAGACCAGAATATATTCATTGTCATATATTTTAAATATATATATATATATATATAGATATATATAAAGAGAAAGAAGAGAAAGTTTGGTGACTTTGTGTTAGCCACTGGGATGGGATGGAATATTTTAGAGTACACTGAGGATAGCTGGGCATGGCAATATTTAATAACTGTGTTTACAGATGTAATGAGAGACTGAACAGGTGTGTGGGAGCAGAAAAGGAGTAGAACCCTTTCTTACTGATGAGTCCATGCAACACAAGGTGTTTTTCTATGCTTTCTTGGGATACTGGATGGATTACCATAAGTGAAGAGGGTAAACTGGAACTCACCACCCATTTCCAGAGATATGTTGTGTCATTGAAAATGGTGAAGGTGAGCCTAGTAAACTTTCAGAAAACAAAATAAGAACAAACGTATTTGAACTAACACTTAAGTGCGTGTTCAGCTCCTCCATGGATAGTGGATGAATGGAACGTTAAGTACTATTCTAACAGGTGGCAGAGAAGGCGTCTTGTGACCTTGAATAAAATGAGCATTGTTTTATTGGCTGATAGTACAGTCCAGTTGCAATGTTGCTCTTAAAAGTCATACTATGGTAAGCTCCTTTTTTGAGGGGAGAGTTTATCTTACTCTCCATGATCAGGAGGGCTCCAGAATGGGTAAAGTTCTGAAAGACAAAGCAGTGAAAGGAGGTAGTGGAGTGGTAGAGGCAGGGTGATTGGTGATATGGAATTGCAGGACATTTAAGTAGTGTAAAAATTCTGGAGAACCTCACAAGGTTTTTAGGGTCTGAACATGTTTATTTCAATGTTGTGATGAAAACTAATTAAGTTTTCCTGCATGCTTGATTTTAAAAGAACCTTATAGTTAACTATTATTTCACCAGCTTTACAGTCTGTTACTTGCTGTCAGCTCCTACATGGTTATTTTTTTAACAGTTACTGTAACCCATCAAAATGGAGTAGAACCCACAAACCCTATTTCCAGGTCAGATCTTTTACCAAGTTTGCAGCAGTCACAACCAATTCATGTAGCTGGTTATAACAGCTACACATACAGCCAGATTTAGAAGAAGATTTGGTGATATAAACATTTATCTCCATTAAAGTCTATGGAGATTGTTTATGTTACCACTAGTTTCCATACTTTATTTACCCCCTCAATTTAAACTAGGCCATTGTTGGGAAAACATTAAAGAGATATTTTTATATAGATGCTGCACATAAACAATTAATCATTTCACAAAACAGTCATCTTGTTAGCAAACTCTTGCACTGATCTAAGCAATCCCTGTAAAGAATGTAGACATAGTAACACCTTCTATTAAAAATTATTCACAAAAAATATTGCATGCAAAAGTTATAAGGGCTCAAATATATGAGGTCTCAGGTGTTGAATTGAAAAGAAAAGGCAGGCAAAGGGCTTTAACATTGAGATACATACAGTGGATATAAAAAGTCTACACACCCCTGTTAAAATGTCAGATTTCTGTGATGACAAAAAATGAGACAAAGATCAATAATTTCAGAACTTTTTCCACCTTTAATGTGACCTATAAACTGTACAACTCAATTCAGAAACAAACTGAAATCTTTTAGGTAAAGGGAAATAAAAATAAAAAAATAAAATAATATGGTTGCATAAGTGTGAACACCCTTTTATAACTGGGGATGTAGCTGTGTTCAGAATGAAGCAATCACATTCAAAATCATGTTAAATAGGAGTCAGTACACACCTGTCATCATTTAAAGTGCCTCTGATTAACCCCAAATAAAGTTCAGCTGCTCTAGTTGGTCTTTCCTGACATTTTGTTAGTCGCATCCTACTGCAAAAGCCATGGTCCGCAGAGAGCTTCTAAAGCATCAGAGGGATCTCATTGTTAAAAGGTATCAGGAGAAGGGTACAAAAGAATTTCCAAGGCATTAGATATACCATGGAACACAGTGAAGACAGTCATCATCAAGTAAAGAAAATATGGTGCAACAGTGACATTACCAAGAACTGGATGTCCCTCCAAAATTGATGAAAAGACGAGAAGAAAACTGGTCTGGGAAGCTGCCAAGAGGCTTAAATAAAGTATTAGTTTAAGGGTGTTCACACTTATGCAACCATATTATTTTATTTTTTTATTTCCCTTTACCTAAAAGATTTCAGTTTGTTTTACAATTGAGTTGTACAGTTTATAGGTCACATTAAAGGTGGAAAAAGTTCTGAAATGATTTATCTTTGTCTCATTTTTTACATCACAGAAACCTGATTATTTACAGACATATCTACACATATAAAAACATAAATACATATGTAAACATATATAGACATTCATATTTAATAAAGTTTTATATTGTGTATTTACTGTAAATATTTGACATTCCAATGTTCTGCACATAGCAGAATATGTTCTAAGTATTTCTAAATAGATATTCCTATATATATCTTTATATCTATACCTATATATAATCATATATATATATATATATATATATATATATATATATATATATATAGGTATATATATATATATATATATATATATATATATATATATATATTGTACCAAAATACAATCATATATATGTAAAAATATGTATTTATGGATAAATAGAACATTCTGCTACGTGAAGAACATTGGAATGAAGAATGTCGGGTAAGTGCACATAAGAATATATAATCGGTTTGCATGAGAGTGGGGTGTTATATTTTTTCCCACGTTTTCTTCTCCATTGACTTCTATGGGGGAATACGTGAATGCTTGTGCTTTTTGCGCTCGTTGGTTTAGGGTGCAAGCAAAAACAGTTTACTTTCAACAGGAGCGCTCGAGTCAAAAAGATCACTGATAATATTAACACTATGATTTTGGGAACCCCACAAAAGTGGGCAATCGATGGCCTTAACGTATATAATCTCTCAAAATAGATATCTACAGTTATTATCACAAAACGATAGGGGCTACAGTCATTACTCCAAATAAAAAATGGTTTACATGTTTTGACCAGATCCCATAAACAAAATTTACCAAAGAAGCCCCCACACTGGCCTCTAGTTATCAACGTGTCTACTTACCTGCCATCGCCGGCCCCAATATGCTCGTATACCATCGCCGCCGCGGACCTGAATATGCTCTCCAAAGTTATCAATAAAGCTGTCAAAAAGCCGCGCACCAAGTACGGGGCGATAAGCAGCGGACTGTGATAGTTATCACTCATCCGATCTCGCTGCTCTTCGGCTTTTTGACAGCTTTATTGACAAGCTGTCACTAAGCACCCACACTAAACTACACTGTTCTACCCCCTATACCGGCGCCCCCGGAGCCCACCGCAACTAAATAAAGTTATTAACCCCTAATCCGCCGCTCTCGGACACCGCCGCAACTATAATAAATGTATTAACCACAAAACCGCCGCTCCCAGAGCCCACCGCCACCTACATTATACCTAGTAACCCCTATCCTGCCCCTCCTATACTGCCGCCACCTATAATAAATTTATTAACCCCTATCCTGCCTATCCCGGACCCCGCCGCAACTAAATACATTTTTAACCCCTAAACCGCCGCTCCCGGACCCCGCCGTCACCTATATTAAACTTATAAACCCCTAATCTGCCCCCCCATGCACCGTCGCCACCTATAATAAATTTATTAACCCCTATCCTGCCGATCCCGGACACCGCCGCAACTAAATACATTTTTAACCCCTAAACCGCCGCTCCCGGACCCCGCCGTCACCTATATTAAACTTATTAACCCCTAATCTGCCCCCCCTACACCGTCGCCACCTATAATAAATTTATTAACCCCTATCCTGCCCCCCCTATACCGCCGCCACTATAATAAAATTATTAACCCCTAAACCTAAGTCTAACCCTAACACCCCCTAACTTAAATATTAATTAAATACATCTAAATATTATGACTCTTATTAACTAAATGAATCCTATTTAAAACTAAATACTTACCTTTAAAATAAACACTAATATAGCTACAATATAAATAATAATAATATTGTAGCTATCTTAGGATTTATTTTTATTTTACAGGCAACTTTCAATTTATTTTAACTAGGTACAATAGCTATTAAATAGTTATTAACTATTTAATAGCTACCTAGTTAAAATAAAGAGAAATTTACCTGTAAAATAAAAACTAACCTAAGTTACAATTAAACCTAACACTACACTATACTTAAATAAATTATTCCTATTTAAAACTAAATACCTGTAAAATAAACCCTAAGATAGCTACAATGTAATTAATAATTACATTGTAGCTATTTTAGGATTTATATTTATTTTACAGGTAACTTTGTATTTATTTTAGCTAGTTAGAATAGTTATTAAATAGTTATTAACTATTTAATAACTACCTAGCTAAAAGAAATACAAAATTACCTGTAAAATAAATCCTAACCTAAGTTACAATTAAACCTAACACTACAGTATCATTAAATTAATTAAATAAATTAACTACAAATAACTACAATTAAATACAATTAAATAAACTAAGTTACAAAAAATAAAAAAAAATAAGTTACAAACATTTCAAAAATATTACAACAATTTTAAGCTACTTACACCTAATCTAAGCCCCCTAATAAAATAACAAAGCCCCCCAAAATAAAAAAAAATGCCCTACCCTATTCTACATTAAAAAGTTAACAGCTCTATTACCTTACCAGCCCTTAAAAGGGCCTTTTGCGGGGTATGCCCCAAAGAAAACAGCTCTTTTGCCTGTAAAATAAAAATACAACCCCCCAACATTAAAACCCACCACCCACACCCCTACTCTAACCCAAACCCCCCTTAAATAAACCTAACACTACCCCCCTGAAGATCATCCTACCTTTAACCGTCTAAAGCCAGCCGACCACCGTTGGAACAGAAGAGGACATCCGCAGCGGCCGAAGTCTTCATCCAAGGGGCGCTGAAGAAGTCTTCCATCCGATTGAAGTCATCATCCAAGGGGCGCTGAAGAAGTCTTCCATCCGATTGAAGTCATCATCCAGGCGGCGTCTTCAATCTTCATCCATCCGGAGCGGAGCCATCTTCAGACGAGCCGACGCGGAGTCATCCTCTTCTACCGACGGACTAACGACGAATGACGGTTCCTTTAAGTGACGTCATCCAAGATGGCGTCCCTCGAATTCCGATTGGGTGATAGGATTCTATCAGCCAATCGGAATTAAGGTAGGAAAAATCTGATTGGCTGATTGAATCAGCCAATCAGATTGAAGTTCAATCCGATTGGCTGATCCAATAAGCCAATCAGATTGAGTTGCATTCTATTGGCTAATCGGAACAGCCAATAGAATGCAAGCTCAATCTGAATGGCTGATTGGATCAGCCAATCGGATTGAACTTTAATCTGATTGGCTGATTCAATCAGCCAATCAGATTTTTCCTACCTTAATTCCGATTGGCTGATAGAATCCTATCAGCCAATCGGAATTCGAGGGACGCCATCTTGGATGACGTCACTTAAAGGAACCGTCATTCGTCGTTAGTCCGTCGGTAGAAGAGGATGGCTCCGCGTCGGCTCGTCTGAAGATGGCTCTGCTCCGGATGGATGAAGATTGAAGACGCCGCCTGGATGATGACTTCAATCGGATGGAAGACTTCTTCAGCGCCCCTTGGATGAAGACTTCGGCCGCTGCAGATGTCCTCTTCTGTTCCATCGGTGGTCGGCTGGCTGAAGATGGCTAAAGGTAGGATGATCTTCAGGGGGTAGTGTTAGGTTTATTTAAGGGAGGTTTGGGTTAGAGTAGGGGTGTGGGTGGTGGGTTTTAATGTTGGGGGGTTGTATTTTTATTTTACAGGCAAAAGAGCTGTTTTCTTTGGGGCATACCCCGCAAAAGGCCCTTTTAAGGGCTGGTAAGGTAATAGAGCTGTTAACTTTTTAATGTAGAATAGGGTAGGGCATTTTTTTTATTTTGGGGGGCTTTCTTATTTTATTAGGGGGCTTAGATTAGGTGTAAGTAGCTTAAAATTGTTGTAATATTTTTGAAATGTTTGTAACTTATTTTTTTTTGTTATTTGTAACTTAGTTTATTTAATTGTATTTAATTGTAGTTATTTGTAGTTAATGTATTTAATTAATTTAATGATAGTGTAGTGTTAGGTTTAATTGTAACTTAGGTTAGGATTTATTTTACAGGTAATTTTGTATTTCTTTTAGCTAGGTAGTTATTAAATAGTTAATAACTATTTAATAACTATTCTAACTAGCTAAAATAAATACAAAGTTACCTGTAAAATAAATATAAATCCTAAAATAGCTACAATGTAATTATTAATTACATTGTAGCTATCTTAGGGCTTATTTTACAGGTAAGTATTTAGTTTTAAATAGGAATAATTTATTTAAGTATAGTGTAGTGTTAGGTGTAATTGTAACTTAGGTTAGTTTTTATTTTACAGGTAAATTTCTCTTTATTTTAACTAGGTAGCTATTAAATAGTTAATAATTATTTAATAGCTATTGTACCTAGTTAAAATAAATTGAAAGTTGCCTGTAAAATAAAAATAAATCCTAAGATAGCTACAATATAATTATTATTTATATTGTAGCTATATTAGGGTTTATTTTAAAGGTAAGTATTTAGTTTTAAATAGGATTAATTTAGTTAATAAGAGCTATAATATTTAGATGTAATTAATTAATATTTAAGTTAGGGGGGTGTTAGGGTTAGACTTAGGTTTAGGGGTTAATAATTTTATTATAGTGGCGGCGGTGTATGGGGGCAGGATAGGGGTTAATAAATGTATTATAGGTGGCGGCGGTGTAGGGGGGGCAAGATAGGGGTTAATAATTTTATTATAGTGGTGGCGGGGTCTGGGAGCGGCGGTTTAGGGGTTAACATTTATTATAGTGGCGGCGGGGTCCGGGAGCGGCGGTTTAAGGGTTAATCAGTTTATTAGAGTGTCGGTGGGCTCCGGGAGCGGAGGTTTTAGGGGGTAATAACTTTATTTAGTTGTGGCGGTGTAGGGGGGGACAGATCAGGGGTGTTTAGACTCGGGGTACATGTTAGGGTGTTAGGTGTAGACAGCTCCCATAGGAATCAATGGGATTTCGGGCAGCAGCGAACATGAACTTTCGCTATGGTCAGACTCCCATTGATTCCTATGGGATCCGCCGCCTCTATGGCGGCGGATTGAAAACCAGGTACGCTGGGCCGGAAAAGTGCTGAGCGTACCTGCTAGTTTTTTGATAACTAGCAACAGTAGTCAAATTGTGCCAAACTTGTGTGCGGAACATCTGGAGTGACGTAAGAATCGATCTGTGTCGGACTGAGTCCGGCGGATCAAAGCTTACGTCACTAAATTCTACTTTTGCCGGTGTGTAGGGCTTGATAACTTAGGCGAATCAGCCTCGCCACAAATACGCTGCGGAATTCCAGCGTATTTGAGGTTGACGGCTTGATAACTAGAGGCCACAGGTCCATACATGTAAACTGTTTTTTTATTTGGAGTAATGACTGTACCTGACTTTAAAACATGTAAAGTTTAGCATCACTTTAACATTTAAAATGTTGCCCTTGTGCTTTAAAGTAATTGTTAATATATGCGTGGTGTATATATATATATATATATATATATATATATATATATATATATATATATATATATATATATAAACAGTGAAAGTGTAATGCAATTTTTTAAACTATGCATAATTACATTTTTTCTGGTGAATTAAATTTTGTTTTATTTTTTGGGTTAAATGTCCCTTTAAGACTTTTTTCATGTATTGTTCTTTATGGGCATCCGTTGCAAATATAAATAGATAATTATACAGGTGTATTAGGTATTTATTTTTAAATAGGGGATGTACAGCTAAGTATTTATAGACTGGTGAATAGACTTGTTTATATCCCGTAAAAAAATGATGCATTTAACAGAGCACAATATATAGAAAAATTTCACTACAATCAATTTATAATAGTTCATTTATAATGTTGCAAGGGGCAGTAAAGCATGCAATGGGGATTTCAGCATTTAAGTAGTTAAGGTTTGGAAATGGATTGTTTTGGGATGAAGAATCAAAGCCCCAGAGAGTAAGCAAGTCACACAGCGCCCATTCAATCACAGCAAAGTAAATGAAATATTGATTGAAAGAGTGCCTGAAAAGAGAAAGCCATTAAGGAGGTGCAGGAGTCAAGGTGTTCTTTATCCTGAAAGCTTTCCATCCCCCAGTGCATTGTCTCAACAAGATGGAGCTTTTGTCCATGGAACAGCTCAGGACAAACAGCTGCAGACAACGGATGCCCTCAAAACAATGGCTTGAGTTCTAATCTTGTGACCTGGGATCTTTCATTCACATTTTAGATTGTAGGAATGATGTGTGCTCCAAAAAACCATCTATATATTTATATTTATATTATGCAAGCTGTAGAGTCAATTATGTAGCCACCTTTGACATAAAGGTTTGTGGGTTCTATTCCAGCCTTGGGAGACATTTCTGTCATTTTCCTAGCATCAAGCTTTCCACTTCATGAGTCAGTAAGGCAGTTTAATTTGAGCTTTTGCAAACCGGCAGCATTATATAATCCTAATGAAACTGGCAATGAGCGAAAACATCACTAAAATGCAGAAGACCATCACTGAGGTCCTCTGTTATCAGAGGTTGCTGTTGCTGAATGCATTGCCTCCATATCAACCAGGTTCTGAAAAACACATTAGCATTTAAATTCTCTCTTTTGCATAATGGATGAACTGACAATTCCAGAGATCTGCTTTTATAGCTGAGCGGGAGGCTAAGGCTCCGTATCCATGGCAATTCAGAGCCAGTCTCAATGGTCCGTGTATGGGAGCTCATACTCGGACACAATCAGATTGTGTCAAACATAATTAAGTGGATGGTTTAAACCGCAAATATGAGGTACAGAAAAGAGTAATCGTTTTCTGCTGAAGTCATATTTCTGTGTATTTTTCTATTACCTGCTGGCTCAGGGTTCTCTAATGTACGGAAATTCCTTATTGGAAATTTCCCATGTTCAATTCCTAATTATTAAACGTAATTTATAATATCCCACTGCTATAAAGTCTGGAAAGTTACTACAATGGAAAGTGAATCTGAAAATCTTAAGAGTGATTTGGTAAATTAACAACAGGATTATTCTGCCCTGACCTGATTGGTATGTGAGGGAGGTGGTAAGACTGTACGGGATGCCAGGTGCAGAGGAGTCTATGAGTGAAGCTGAGTTAATGATGGATACTGTAAGGAAGCACAGCGTCAGACATGAATGAATTGGGCATTTGTTTACAAGACAAAAGCAGCTTCCTGTTTACATCTCCACTTTGAGACCTGCTGTTGGGTATGAATCAGGATGACAGGCAACTAAGCCCAATTCATGGTGCTGTGAGAACTTTGGTCCCTTCTGCCAGATTAACTACACAGATAGGAAGGTAATGGATCCACTCAAATACCGATGAACTATATACATCAAATGGACATTTAAACCCCACAGTGCAGATGAGGGGTTGCAATGGGTGTCTTGGAGACCCTCCTGCTTCAAAGAGGTTAATTTGTTGCTGACATGTTGCTGACTCATAGTAAGGCAAAAAGGCACTAAAATATTAATATAAAGTCATAGTTATTAAAAAGTCACCCCACACAGAAAAAGAGTATTTAGTCTTGATATGTGAATTTTAAGCAGGGCTGGGATGGAAATACAAATGTCTTATCTATGATGTAGAAATCGTTACTTTATAAAACACCATAGAACACCAGAAGATGTCTCAATTACCTGACATGAACATGACATTTGGATCAAAATTGCCTTTCTAAGAGGTGATGGCAAACCGTTTGGGATGCATTAACAATATTTTCATTTTTATTTACACAATTAATGTGGTTCAGTTCCCCCTGCTATTTGCACTGGAAATAAATAATTACTTAATAGCGTAACTTCTACAGAATGTAAAGGAATTCAAGTAGTATATTAAAACAGATTTTCTTTTTATTGTGGGAGGGTATAAACCACGTTAGTCAGCAAATAAGTGTGCCTAATTACCCTGAGTTTTTGCAACATCTCAACAGGTAACAAGAAGATTAAGCGAGTTGGTTCTGAAGAGGCCCAACTCCTGCCACACACCGTCTGAGCCCGACTGCTAAAGTTTTTAGTTTGTCAATGAAATGCATGACTCCTAGAGAGGACAGCTGGGAAAGAAAGACATGACAGGAGGAGCTGGAACATTTTTCACCCCAGTTTAAAATAGTTTGAGACCCCATGGACACCACCTCTCTGCCCTTCACAATAATCCTTTTGTGTGATAACAATTGAAGCAGCATTTCATATATGATGGTAAAATCGTTCTGCATTCTATTTTCTCTGTTTACAGAATCAATATGCTGCAGTTACTATGAGGGTTGAGAACACAGTGTATATACTCAGCCCTCATGGACAATATTTGAGGAAATACAGGTCACTGGAGATGATAAGTGCTGACCTAACACTAGCAGAGTTTGGTTTGATGTGTGCCAGCTACAAGGCACAGTGAGCTGGTAACTATAATGTGGGTGGCATCCCCTAAGTGCAATGTTTTCTCTAATGCCAAATTTTGAGCATGATAAGCTGATGACCCTACTGATCTGTGTTGGTGCACCTGCTCACACCAGGACAGTGGAGAAAATAAATCTGACAGGTATTATTCACTGTTAATGTATTATAAATGAACTGAAACTAGTGACATGCAAGGAAAAATAATGAGACGGGAGACAGTGATGGTACATGATGAAAAAGCACATTTATAATGATATGAGTAAATATATTTGCATCATCGGCTAACCACTATTACACTGTATTGTCATAAAAACTTACAGAGCTACAGAGACTATTAACGATAAATAACCATTACCAATTAAAACACAGTTGTACGACAGCTTTGCTCTTTCCATTTTAAAAACAGGCAATATCATTCCTTTTTTTAATATATATCAGTTTTCTCTTCTTGAAAATGTTTTTTTTTTTTTTTTTCTGTAATCAAAGAGACTGTGAGAATGGAAGGAGAGAAAAAGAAATAATTATATTAATAATTGACTTGATCATCAGATTGGAATGGCTGGATCCCTTACCACCCAAGGGGTCTGCAATGCACGGTGGGGCACAGCACAACAGTGCAGAGCAAACCCCTTTGGTGGCAGTTGGGTTTGAAACAGCAAACAGAGACAGGAAAGGAGAGGAGCTAGGTGAAGAGTTGGTGGAGAATAGAAGGCAGGTAAGAGAAAGTGATGAAGGGCAAATAATTGGGAAAGAACGTGATAATAGTTGTTGGCAGAGGCAGTGAAAGTAGAAAGAATAGGCAACTGAAAGAATGCAGAAGAAGAAATGAGGAGGGTATATGAAACCTAATGGACAAGAAAAAGACGTGAAGAGTAAAGGAAAATAAAAGGTAAATGATGAGTGGCTAAGTAAAGAAGATAGGATGGGTGAACAAGAGAGGAATTAAGTGAAGAACAGAGCAGGAAAGGAATGGTAAATCATTTTTCCAAAGTTTCCAATGCCCACAAATGAGAGGACATTGCTGACACTGTTAAACTGGCATGGTGATGAAAGGTCATTTTTAACTTCAATGAACAGAAAAAGAAAAAAATAATAACAACAAAAGATCACAGTTCAGAAAGAGAGAAGCCAGACGAGAGGACATCACAATCATTGTTCAGTTATCAGTTGCACAGGAGGAGCAGCGGAAATGTCACTGAGTTGGTTATGATGGACGTTATCAATGGGTTGAAGTTGAGATGGAAGGAAAACTGTTGTTTGGGGATTTCTCAGCCTGATGATCCAGAGGTAGCCAGCATTTTAGTTTTTTTAGTATTATTATTTACTATTTTTTTTTATTTTTTTATTTAATTTTTTTTTTAAATTACTTCATTGTCCATTTAAATTTTTACGACTGCATGCATAGCATGAGAAGATGCTGGGTTTATGAATGGCCACATTTTCAGTGGCTTGAGGTGGCCCAAAATGCAGAGGTTAACAGAATGATCTGGCTAATTGGCACTCAGAAACATGGAGGAGGTGACAAGTTGGATAACAAAAAGGCTTATTCTAAAAATAAAACAAATCATAAAATGGCCTTTGGAGGAACCTGCGCTGCGACAGGTAGACACACGCCGGAAATGAACACTACCTCAGCTAAACGAGCATGCAGGGAAGTACTGACTGAAGCCGACATAGAGATGCCCACAGAAAAAGAACATGCAGGTTAACAACTATCGGAGCCTGCGGCAACTGGTCGAGCCTTGCTCCGGAGGGATCAAAAACAGCTAAAAATCACAGATACTATTCACAGTAAAATCTAGATTGACAACACTAAGATCGCTAGTGTCAAAATGATACACAATCAGAAGCGTTTAAAAAAGGCAACGCCCTTACTAAGTCGTTGCAGATAAAGAAACCTCATCAGCTAACAATTGGCACTTTCATTTGTTGTGTGTGTGCGTGGTTTGGCATAGAAAAATTCCAACACGCTCACAGCACTATATCTAAGAGGGGAGGATGTTAATGATATACTGGTGCATGGCTGGCCAGGCACTGCAGGGACAAATTAAAACCCCAGTCCTACAAACCCTCTCATACCAAAGCAAGCTGCTTTTGGCTACAGGGGAAAGTCTCAAGTATTTCATTTATTCTGAAAAAAATATTAACATTGTCATTATGAATTCTGTATACATATGTGACCACAATATTATTGAAGAAAAGAATTGTAGGAAACAGTAACAAATGGGATTTGCTCATTAATTATATTAAGAAAGGGTGGCAGACTGGGGTTTTAAAGTATTTCAACATGTGGGGTACCCAATGAATAAAAAAAAAAAAGAAGACACAGCCCTCACAAAACCAGACTTCATCCATCAGAGAAGGTAATTCTGATGGGATTAATGAGATATAGATGACAGAAGTGTGTCCTGGCCAGCCGGAATATTTGTCATACAGCTTGTTATGAAGACACTGATCTGTAAACTTACCAAAAAAGGTTCTTTTTTCCACAGTTTTAACCATTTTAATATATATTTTACAGTGCTTTTTTGCAACTATATTGCTTTTTGATAATATATATATATATCTTTTTTGTTTTAATTTAAAACTATTTTTTTTTATTTTTTATTCCAAAACATGTTTCCCTCATACTCTGCCACACCAGGCAGGAGTTATGAGAGAAATTGGACAGTGCTTTAAATTATTTACTCCCTTTTGTTTAATAGGTAACTCCCCCACCCAAACCCCCTGCTGTTTTCCAGCAAACCAGTAGTTAATTTATAGCGCTAGCTAGGACTAATACTGATTACCTTGTGGTTCTGATGGGACCAGCAACATGTGGCTCTGCAATGTGCTACTGGCTCCTTCAGCATCCACAGGGTTAAAACCCTACGCGCCACTTCATGTATACATTCGATTTATTTTCAACTACAACGATGCTGGTAAAATGGCAGGCTTCAAAAACTTTTACTCTTGACGCGTAAACAATAAAACTTTAACGAGAGAGAGAGAGAGAGAACCTGTCAAAAAGCTTCAAATAAAAATAACTAAAAAATTAAAAAACACTAAAAAAATCCCTCTCTGTAACATCCGCAGAACATGTATTATTTACAGATGCGCTTTTTCAACACTGTTGCGTTCATTTGCATAATTATATATTAATAACCCGACGCGCACGTCCCCTGCCAATAACAGAACAAAAACAAAATCAAATAAAAAATAAAATATAAACCGCTCCTGCAAAATACAGTACATCCATAAAAAGAAGGGAGGGGGAACAATTAAGTTAACATCCAGGGAAGGGAAAGAGAGTAGGGGGCATTTAACCAACTTTCTGTGGATTGGCTGCCCGGACACCTTGCTCATAAGTGACTCGTTGTGTAATTAGATATTGTGCAGCTTGCGTGGCTGCTGGTGTGCCTGTTATGGTTACTTTGCGATTTCTGGTGCCGGGGACAAACTCCCCCTTTTTAGATATTTGTATTCTGGCTCCAGTCAACTCCTGGTACTCCACTAATGTCTTGCCACCTTTACCAAGTATGGCGCCTACTAGGTTCTCTGGTACCGCAATTTCTACCACGTCCTTGGAGCCGTCCGTTGACTTTTCAGTGCCAAGGATGGCACTGGCTGCTAGAGGGGAAGCAGCTCCAAAATATCCATTAGTAGCTGCTGTGGCAGCAGCTAAGCTTCCCAGTGCAAACGTCCCAGCCGCTCCCCCCGGTGTGCCACCTCCTGCAGTTGCTTCACTGGCGTATGTAGCCAGCAGGTTAGCTGCAGCAGCTGCTGCTGGATTCGCACTGGCAGCAGCAGCTGCTAGAGCTCCAGTAGCTGCTGCTTGGCTCAAACCCAGCCCCAGTGTGTTGAGATTATAACCATAACTGGCCAGAGTGTTGAGTGCAGATGTGATCGCAACAAGATCGTTTCCAGTAAAGCCCGAGAGCACAGCTGGGAATGCGGCCACTCCGGCAAGGTTTGCATGTCCTAGGAGCCCTGCTGCTGCAGCAGCAGTTGGGAGGACCTCTGCAGTATTGGCATAGGGGGACCCAGTAGGGTTGGAGTTGGCAACAGGGCCAGTGACATTGGCGTAGCTAATATTCAGGCAGCTGCCACTCTGTGGGTCCTCCTGGATCTTTTGGACAATCAGCTCCACTGCCTTTCGGTTCTGCTCAGGCTCTCCACTCACTGTTACCACTCGTTCCTGCAGGTTAATGCCATCTGGCTTTTGTGAAAGCTGCACCCACGCTCCTGATTGCTCCATCACTGCCTTTACAGTGGCACCACCCTTGCCAATGATCAGTCCAGCTGTGCTGTTGGGAACGATGATCTTCACCTGAGGTCAAAGAGAGATGAGGGAAAAAAACGAAAAGAAGAGAAAAACATGGAAATCACATGAATAGTAAAACAAACAAGTGAATGTTGGTGTATGTTACTAATAAGAGTCTAAATATTCTAAAACGCACAGTGTTAGAGATAAAATCCTTAAATTTAACTACCTTTGTTGCTGTCTAAATATCTATAACTTCTAACAATATAAAAATGAGATTTATAATTTACAAACAAAGCTCTGTGAGTGTCTCTGTATTTTAAAAAGGGCTGTCACCTTCCTATCTCATTTTATCAGTATATGGCCACTAATCCATCTGCTCCACTACATCTGCAAGATTTTCAGATTTGTTCTAGACATAATTCAGACTAAAACAAATAGGATGGCTAACCCTTTAAACAAACCTAGATAAAATAAATTATCTGGATATTGCTGGCACAAACCCAAATTACAAAAGGCAGAAACTATTCAGAAACTGAACAACAGACAATAAATATGGTTTTACTTTAAATTCACAATTTTAAATTATTTATATATATATATATATATATATATATATATATATATATATCTATAAATAATATGTTGCTTCAGATTAAAGCTTGATCAATGGGAAACAAAATGAAATAAAATCCAACAATAATTTTGTCACAGGCCCCTGCCCAATAGGGAGAAAAGTCAAACAGTGCACTGTAATGCAACTTTATTTTTTATCTGTTTCATAGTTGTTGTTTTTTTGTTACATCTAAACCTTATGCTAACAAAGGACCTAAAGAAGGAGTTTGCTGAAAGGGTTACGTATGAGCAATTTTAATGATTTGTCTGGGTGGGACCAGCGGCAGCAAGAGCTACTCTTGTCAGGCGCTCACAGGCAGGAGAACCCCTGTAAATTACACTATCGCTGGCAGGACCAAAGAGCGCAGAGTGTAATTGACTGTAATGAAACATTGTAATGAAATGATTGATCTAATAAGCTCTGCCTGGTTACTCAGATGTCCCTTCTGCGGGAGGTGGGATGTGTGGGGATTTATCTGTCCTACATGCTGTGATTCTATCACCATTACTAGAAGGAGACCCTACATAGCTTGGGTATCAAAGACACTAGCAGGTAAAGGAGACAATTACAAGACCTCTCTACCACGCAAACACCATGAGCACTGCTCCCGGGAAGAGAGTAACAGTGCTCATATGCTCACATGCATAGGCATCAAGGTTACAGACACATTACTAACATACGAGCACAGACAGATACACTATCAGTGACAGACTCTGTTCAAATCACTCACCAACCCATACAGACATGGACACAGTGCTGACGTACCGAGTCAGGTGTTTGGCTTGGTTATTTGCCATGTAAGCTGCTAATATGAGATTCACTAAGTCACCCAGGCTTCTTGCAGAATGCAATAAGAGCAAATTTACATAAAAAACCTCTGTAGCTTGACAAACAGGTCATTTTACAGATTGGTTTTTCTATATTAAATATGACAAATTACAGTAAAGTAAAAATTCATCTTAAACGGACTGGATAGAGGGTTAAAGTTTATAAACTACTTTCCAAATGACATCTGTTATCAATTTTGCTTAGTTCTCTTTATGAAAGAGTAATCCTGGGTGAGCTCAGGAGCGTGCACGTGTCTTAAGACATCTGGTAGCAGTATTTATATCTAAGTATAACATTGATATAAACAATGTTGCACACATTGCTGCCAAGACATGTGCATGCTCCTGAGCGCCTATCAGCCTACCTAGCCTTACTCTTAACAAAGTACATCAAGAGAAAAAAAGCTAATTTAATAACAGAAGCAAACTGGAAAGTTGTTTAAAATCACATACTCTACCCGAATCATGAAAGTTTAATTTGTACTTTACAGTCCCTCTAAGTTAACAAGGAAATGCATGGAGTTAGAAGTATATGAAGGTCCATCTATTTCTTTAGCCTGTGACTTGTCATTACCCCACGGCACATACAGCGTGTTGCAAGAAACACAAGGATTGTGGTGAGCTGCAACATTTTGGCTCATGCAGTATAGATTGCATCTGGACTATAGAAACAGCGATAACACATAGGGCTCCATGCACTACGCAGCATAAGCTGCTTTTGAGCCATTGCGGGACAGGTTCGTACATGCAAGCCTGCTTACTGCTTCTCCGCCTCCTCTGAAATGGCAGAGAGAAATCACAGCAAACACACTCGCACGGGGTGATTGGTAGGCCCTTCTTTTGTGCAGGGGGCTCTATTACATACTGGCTTGAGTGTGTAATGGTACATACAGGCAACGAACAAACAGGGTCTGCTGCCTGTACCCTGCAAAGCCGTGCCGACAAGTTCTCATATTGAACAGGTAAAGATACAATGCTCACATAACCACATAGGCAAATATACAGTGCTTACATAACCACCCAAGTTGGAATACAGTGCCTACATAACCACACAGACGGGGATATTGTGCTTACATTACTGTACACATAGGTAAACAGTGCCCACATAACCATTCCAAGAGGAATACAGTGGTCACATAACCACTCCAAGAGAAATACAGTGCTCACATAACCACACACAGAAACAGGTATACAGTACTCACATGAGCAAACAGGCAGCAATAAAGTGCTCATATAAGCACACATACAGGAAAACAGTACTCATATAACCACAAAAGCCAGAATAATACAGTGCTCACATTAACACACAGAAAGAATACAGTGCTCACTTAAGCAGACAATAATACAGTGCTCACATAAGCACACACACAGGTATACAGTGATCACATGAGCACAGAAACAGGGATACTGTGCTTACATTACTACATTGATGGGTACACAGAGCTCACATAACCACACAGAGATGTATATAGTGCTTGCATTACTACACACAGAGATATACAATGCTCTCATAAGCACAAATACAGGAATACAGTGATCACATAAGCACACAGGCAATAATACAGTACTCACATAAGCACACAGACAAGAATACAGTGCTCAAATAAGCACACAGACAGGAATACAGTGCTCACATAAGCACACAGACAAGAATACAGTGCTCACATAAGCAAACATACAAGAATACCACAGGCAGGAATACAGTCCTCACATAAGCACAAAGACAAGAATACAGAGCTCACATAAGCACACAGGCACAAATACAGTGCTCACATATGCACACAGACATGAATACAGTGCTCACAAAAGCACACAGACGAGAATACAGTGCTCACATAAACACACAGACATGAATACATTACTTCATTGATGGGTACACAGTGCTCACATAACCACACAGAGATGTATATAGTGCTCACATTACTACACACAGAGGTATACAATGCTCTCATAAGCACGAATACAGTGCTCACATAAGCACACAGTCATTAATACAGTACTCACATAAGCACACAGACAAGAATACAGTGCTCAAATAAGCACACAGACAGGATTAGAGTGCTCACATAAGCACACAGACAAGAATACAGTGCTCACATTAGCAACAGACATGAATAAAGTGCTCACATAAGCACACAGACACGAACACAGTGCTCACATATGCACACAGACATGAATACAGTGTTCACAAAAGCATACAGATGAGAATACAGTGTTCACATAAGCACACAGACAAGAATACAGTGCTCACATAAGCACACACACAGGTATACAGTGCTCATATCAGCACATACACATGTATACAGTGCTCACATAAGCACACAGACAGGAATACAGTACTCACATAAGCACAGATACAGGAATACAGTGCTCAAATAAGCACACACACATGTATACATTGCTCACATAAGCACACACACACACATGTATACATTGCTCACATAAGCACACAGACAAGGATACAGAGATCACATAAGCACACAGACAGGAATACAGTACTCACATAAGCACAGATACAGGAATACAGTGCTCAAATAAGCACACAGACATGAATACAGTGCTCACATATGCACACAGAAAATAATACAGTGCTCACATAAGCACACACACAGGTATACAGTGCTCATATAAGCACACACACAGGTATATAGTGCTCACATAAGCACACAGACAGGAATACAGTGCTCACATAAGCACACAGACAAGAATACAGTGCTCACATAAGCACACACACAGAGATACAGTCCTCACATAAGCTAATAGAGCAGAATATAATGCTCACATAAGCACACAGACAGGAAAACAGTGTTGAGATAAGCACACAGACAGGTATGAAGTGCTCACATAACCATACACGCATCAATAAAGAGCTCACATAAGCACACAATCAAGGATATTGATATGAGGCTTGCATTACAGCACAGACAAGGATATGAGGCTTGCATTACAGCACAGGCAAGGATATGGGGTTTGCATTACAGCACAGACAAGGATATGAGGCTTGCATTACAGCACAGACAAGGATATGAGGCTTGCATTACAGCACAGGCAAGGATATGGGGCTTGCATTACAGCACAGACAAGGATATGGGGCTTGCATTACAGCACAGACAAGGATATGGGGCTTGCATTACAACACAGACAAGGATATGGGGCTTGCATTACAGCACAGACAAGGATATGGGGTTTGCATTACAGCACAGACAAGGATATGGGGCTTGCATTACAGCACAGACAAGGATATGAGGCTTGCATTACAGCACAGACAAGGATATGGGGCTTGCATTACAGCACAGACAAGGATATGGGGCTTGCATTACAGCACAGACAAGGATATGGGGCTTGCATTACAGCACAGACAAGGATATGGGGCTTGCATTACAGCAAATACAAGGATATTAGGCTTGCATCACAGCACAGACAAGGATATGGGGCTTGCATTACAGCACAGGCAAGGATATGAGGCTTGCATTACAGCACAGACAAGGATATGAGGCTTGCATTACAGCACAGACATGGATATGGGGCTTGCATTACAGCACAGACAAGGATATGAGGCTTGCATTACAGCACAGACATGGATATGGGGCTTGCATTACAGCACAGACAAGGATATGAGGCTTGCATTACAGCACAGACAAGGATATGGGGCTTGCATTACAGCACAGACAAGGATATGAGGCTTGCATTACAGCACAGACAAGGATATGAGGCTTGCATTACAGCACAGACATGGATATGGGGCTTGCATTACAGCACAGACAAGGATATGAGGCTTGCATTACAGCACAGACAAGGATATGAGGCTTGCATTACAGCACAGACATGGATATGGGGCTTGCATTACAGCACAGACAAGGATATGAGGCTTGCATTACAGCACAGACATGGATATGGGGCTTGCATTACAGCACAGACAAGGATATGAGGCTTGCATTACAGCACAGACAAGGATATGGGGCTTGCATTACAGCACAGACAAGGATATGAGGCTTGCATTACAGCACAGACAAGGATATGAGGCTTGCATTACAGCACAGACATGGATATGGGGCTTGCATTACAGCAAAGGCAAGGATATGGGGTTTGCATTACAGCACAGACAAGGATATGGGGCTTGCATTACAGCACAGACAAGGATATGGGGTTTGCATTACAGCACAGACAAGGATATGGGGCTTGCATTACAGCACAGGCAAGGATATGGGGCTTGCATTACATCACAGGCAAGGATATGGGGCTTGCATTACAGCACAGACAAGGATATGGGGCTTGCATTACAGCACATACAAGGATATTAGGCTTGCATTACAGCATAGACAAGGATATGGGGCTTGCATTACAGCACAGACAAGGATATGGGGCTTGCATTATAGCACAGGCAAGGATATGGGGCTTGCATTACAGCACAGACAAGGCAAAGGTCGAGCGGACATGATTCGCTGTAGCAAATCATGTCCACTCGACCTCTCTAAATCATCCCAATCGACCAGAAACAATGGGGCGTCGATGCAGCACCCGCTGCTTAATAAATTGGCCCCAAAGTGCTGACATCTGCACAGGCAAATATAAAGACAAAGATACTCACATCCCCACAAGCAGATACACAGAGACGGAACAATAGTCACATCCCCACAGACAGATACGTAGGGGTAAATTTATCAAATGCGGGCGGACATGATTCGCTGTCTGCATTTAACATTGTACAAGCATTTCACAAGAAATGCTTGTGCAATGCAGTCCCTTGCACATTCGCTGCCAATCGGTCACTAGAAGGGGGTGCCAATCACCCCGATCTTAACTGCCTTTTCCGTAAACTACGGGCGGATAAAGCAGAATCCGCTGCTTATTAAATCTTTTGTAAAGACATCGGTAAACTTATATCACCCAGTTTTAGGGATAAAACATTGGGCTAGATTTAAGGATGATCGTTAGGCTGCTAATGGGATCATCATTAAAAAAAGTAAAGTCATGATTAAACTTTCATGATTCAGATAGATAATACAATTTTAAACAACTTTCCAATGAACGTCTATTATCTAATTTGCTTTGTTCTCTTGGTATCCTAAAAGAAGCTAGCTGTTAATTGCTGGCTGCACATACAGTATATGCCTCTTTGTCAATGGCTCACCAGATGTGTTCACCTAGCTTCCAGTAATGCATTGCTGTTCCTTCCACAAAGGATACCAAGAGAATGAAACAAATAGGGTAAGAGAAGTAAAGTGGAAAGTGGTGTAAACCTGAATGCTCTTTATAAATCATGAAAATATAATTTTGGGTTCCTTGTCCCTTTAAGGCTAGACTGTGATTAAAATTTATTGAGACTCCACTTATCTTTTCTAACTGCCAGTGAGTGTTCTTGCCATTATCATATATAGGTGTGGGAAATGTGTGCAATTACTAAATATTCCCGTCTGTTTTGCTATGGTAAAGAAGTCTAGATTGGAATATGTCTTGGCAATCTCACATGGTGCTGACTGTGGGTGCTCTGGGCTGTTATGGTCCGGATTTTTTTACCTAAACTGTAACTCAGCATTAGGGATTTAAAAAGATACAACTGCCCATGTGAAGTATCAAATTAATGAGGCTGTCTGTTTTTTTTCTTTTACCTCATATTCCTTGAACTATTTTCATGTTTTCTTGAGTGCATATGTTACAGTGGATTGTCTTACAGAGTCTTGCGTTAGTTTTTATTGGTTTGTTTTGTTGTGTCAGCATCTTTGATTGTAGAATGTGGTGGGAAATGAATGACTGCAATAAGCTCCACTGATTTCACTGCAGCTTACCTCACCACTAGTTGTTCTGATGAGGGGTGGGTAAAAAAAATCTTTATAAATTTCACAATTTTCAAGCTACAATATTGCAGCAAATTTTCACCAAGATATTAGTTTCACAAACAAATTTTACTGAATTTAGACATAATGCAGACATACATTTTACTTAATTTTCTTTTTTTACCCACAATCCTCATTTGTTTTATGTGTGGCAATATTAGCTGATGTGTGCACATGCTAACCTAAAATATACCCTCATGTTGCTGTGTTGTTTGCAATATGTAACCCAGCTATATACACAGACAACACGGAGCACTCACCTCCTGACCGTGAATACAGTATTCCCATCACATACACGACAAATACACAGGATTTGTATGTTCCTCACATGCAATTACATATTGCTCACACATCCCCAGGCAAACAATGTTTAGATCAGTGGTTGTAAATTTGTCTGAAGCTTAAAAGCCAGCCAAGAGTAATGAGGAGTCAGCCACAAGTTTTTCTTTTTAAGTGTCAGCAAAATATTTTATGGGGTATATTTATGAAGTAGTGGATGCTGCTTACTCCGCGCGAGCCTCGGGGCTCGCCAGAAATAAAAGTTAAGAAGCAGCGCTCTTAAGACCATTACTCCTTAACTCGTCCGCAACCTCTGAGGTGGCGGACTGCAATCATTCCAATCAGATATGTGCAGATGTCGGGCGTATTCATGTCCGTCTGACATTTGTTAAATCGGCCCCTATAAAGGCAATGTGTATAGAAGAATAAAAAACCTTGGAGCCAGAACTAACATTTTAGGAACCATAGTTTCACTACTCAAGATACATCAAATCCTGTTTTAGATTCCAGAGCAGAGATAATTGTTAAAGGGATATGAAACCCAAAATTGTTATTTTATGATTCAAAGGGACAGTCTAGGCCAAAATAAACTTTCATGATTCAGATAGAGCATGTACTTTTAAACAATTTTCCAATTTACTTGTATCACCAATTTTGCTTTGTTCTCTTGGTATTCTTAGTTGAAAGCTTAACCTAGGAGGTTCATATGCTAATTTCTTAGACCTTGAAGCCCACCTCTTTCAGAATGCATTTTAACAGTTTTTCACCACTAGAGGGTGTTAGTTCACATATTTCATATAGATAGCACTGTGCTCGTGCACGTGAAGTAATCTGGGAGCAGGCACTGATTGGCTAAACTGCAAGTCTGTCAAAAGAACTGAAAAAAGGGGCAGTTTGCAGAGGCTTAGATACAAGATAATTACAGAGGTAAAAAGTACATTAATATAACTGTGTTAGTTATGCAAAACTGGGGAATGGGTAATAAAGGGATTATCGATCTTTTAAAACAATAACAAATTCTGGTGTAGACTGTCCCTTTAAACAACTTTCTAATTTACTTCTATTATAAATTTTTCTTTGTTCTCTTGGTATCTTTTTTTTAAAAACAGGGACATATGCTTAGGAGTCGGCCCATTTCTGGAGCACTATATGGCAGCAGTTTTGCAAGAATGTTATCTATTTGCAAGAGCACTAAATGGCAGCGCTATTTCCTGTCATGTGGTGCTCCAGATGCCTACCTAGATATCTCTTCAACACATAGGGCTCCTTTTTTCTTAAGCAGTGGATGCTGCTGCTTCTGAGCCCCATCGTTTCAGGTCCGCCACTGCTCCTTAACTTGTCCACCACCATTGAAATCATCCCAATCCGATCTGGAAGATTGACAGCCCCTGCTAGCGACCGATTGGCCGCCAGTGAGCAGGGGGCAGCATTGCAATAATTTCACCAGAAATGCTTGTGCATTGTTAAATGCCGACAGCATATTCTGTCGGCATTTAGCAAGGTTGAGCGGACATGATTCACTATAGCGAATCATGCCCGCTTGGCTTTTAATAAATCTACCCCATAATATCATGGGAACAAAGCAAATTTGATAATAGTAGTAAATTAGAAACATGTTTAAAATGATATACTCTGTCTGAATCACAAAATAAATGTTTTAGGTTTCATATCCCTTTAAGGAAATGTGGTTTTGATACCCCCTTCCAGACACCGGAAGACAGTACTCAAACCCTAACATCCAGAGGCACAGCACTCACATCCCACCATGGAAATAAAGAGCTTATATGCCACAGATAAATACCTTGCTTATGTCACCTTACTGACAATCAGTGTTTATAACCTCGTTGCAAATAGCTGCACAGTCCTTACATCAATAAACACTCTATTATACATATTACCCCATATCACACTAGTTATTCACTAATGTCACAGAAACAAATATAGTGGAAAATAATACTCTAGTGACAGAGTTTTGTCACACAGATCACTGGTGTATACTGTATGAAAATATGCTCTGTGGACCATTCTTTAAAGGGATATGATACCCAAATGTTGAAACACTTAAATGAGATGTAGCATAGCTGTAAAAAGCTGACTAGAAAATATCACCTGAACATCTCTATGTAAAAAAGGAAGATATTTTACCTAAACATTTCCTCAGTAGCCACATCCCATTGTAAAGGGATGTTATTTCTGTACTCGATTTAAGTAAGTTCACTATGAAATCTTGCGAGACTCCAGTGAAATCTCATGAGATCACAGTAAAGCAAAGCATGACCTCAGCACTGATGAAGCTTATTGGTTATTGTTTTTTTAACTTGCAGCTGATAGTAGCTGAATGATAACTGTTCACAGAGCATTTACTCTTGTGAACTGAGGACATTTTGAGGTAAAATATCTTCCTTTTTTACATAGAGATGCTCAGGTGATATTTTCCTGTCAGCTTTTTACAGTTATACTGCATCAGTTTCAAGTGATTTAGTATATGGGTATTATGTCCCTTTAAGTGTCTCTTTTCTATGCCGCATACATTCTGAGTAAAACTAAATAGACTGACATAGGGGCCTATCTATCATGCTCCAAATAGAGCTTGACGGCCCATGTTTCTGGCGAGTCTTCAGACTCGCCAGAAACACAAGTTATGGAGCACAGGAATTGCCGGAATTCAACCCGATCAAGTACGATCGGGTTGATTGACACCCCCTGCTGGCGGCCCATTGGCCGCGAGTCTGCAGGGGGCAGCGTTGCACCAGCAGCTCTTGTGAGCTGCTGGTGCAATGCTGAATACGGAGAGCGTATTGCTCTCCGCATTCAGCGATGTCTTGCGGACCTGATCCGCACTGTCGGATCAGGTCCGCAAGACATTTGCTAAATTGGCCTCATTGTCTTGTCTAACATGTCACGCTATCTATCCTGCCATAAACATTCTCATAGCTCTCATGTGTCCTAACAGAGCAATTCCATGCAAACCTTATAGTCCTGATGTGACAATTTGTGATGCTTTGCAAAATATATGCACATATGTATACCAAGTACACTCACATAGCTCTGCACTTAAATTATATATTAACTACTATTATTCTGAAGCTCTGTATTAATGACAAACATTTAACAAGAGATTAACAAGCAGATATCTTAGTTTTTTTGACTCCCCTCTGCTTGTATATTAAGCTAAAAACTAACTTGCTCCCCACTACAGTATTTCTAGACCCCCTCCCCCCCTCCCCCCAGTGGATGATTCCTGATGTGATGGATATTCCCCGCCCTGCAGGAATTACATGGCGCATGGAGAATGGTACTGTACCTGGCTGGCTCTGGAGATGGTCATGGGGTCTGATGGAGAGGGCTTGGTGGCTGGTGGTAATGATGACAATGTCTGCAGAACAAAGCAGGGTCAGAAGCAAAATCCAATCAGCTATTTTAACAATCTCACCCATTCACTGCCACTAGGTGCTGTTGACTCATCAAATATTGGCAGGCCTGCATAGCAGTGAACGGGTTAAAATTAAAGGAGGGGAAATAAGGAGAAAAAAAAAGCATTCTTGGGAAGAGCAGGGGTGGAGGAGGATGAATGATATCGGATTAGTGATATAAAAAAAATAACTTCAAAATAAAAAAAAACAAACAGGAACCAAATTTCAAAATAAAAACAATATGGGGATCAATCAAACATTTCCCACCCTCACCACAGTCACAGAGATAATTCCAATATTGTGCAATGAGAGATGGTCTCATAAACAAACGTGAGAGACCATATTACAACACAGAAAGTTTGTCTTTATAGATATATTAAATAAATCAGTATAAAAGTATTTGTTTGTATTTCCAATAACCCAGAAAAAAACAACTCCCCAGATTCAAATCAATAGAACCCTAAGGTTCAAGGCTGAGCCAATCTCTTTATTCAAATGGTAAATAAGGGAATATTATTGGTTTACGTTTAGCATGAAAGATTCAGAACTTTTATAAAATATTGTTTTTAATATAATAAATAGTTTTGGAGATAACAGACCCCATAATCTTCCCTACAGAAGGTAATAGTTCCTCAAAGGAAATAGGAGAATTTCATGCTGGGATGAAGGATTACTATGGCAACTAATTGCTTTTACAAAAGGATAGTAACAATGGGAAAGCCACATGTGGTTCACACTATCCATCATTTTGTGACATGTACCTGTTTGATACGATCAGGATTAACCGTAGTTTGTGGTTGCAAAATGCTGACTGGTTCTGTCTTGGCCACATTCTGCGGCATCTCTCGAATTTTCTCTGCAATGAAGCCATGGACAGCATTGAGAGCTTCTACTGTGCCCTGGATTAGACAGACCCGCTCTGTGGTACCTACATTAAGAAAAAAAAGACACCATGTTAAATACACTTACAGAACTCCTGTACTAACATAAGGAACTACTCTGAAGGGCAAAAATACTATTTCAGTAGGTGTAGAACTCTAAACAAAACAGATACAGACACATTTATGCGTGTCCATTTGCATTCAATCATTAAACACTGGGCTCAACAACTTTATTTAAACATTTAGGAGCCAGCAACAATATTGAGGATTCTGCAAAACATGTTTTAAAGAGCCCTACAAAGTTGTTGACCAAGAACCCAACCTGTCTATGGAACACTTATGCTCTTAGATGTAAGCAGAAGTAAGGCTTTTTACAGGTCAAGCCCAGGCTACTTAAACATTACGTGCCCTGGTATAAACTACGTTCTTGCTTTTTATTCACAACTTTTGCTTAAAAACTGCCACTCTGCACCTACAAAGAGGTTTTGTTGTAACCCATTTAAAGAGAGTAAAAATGTTTACAGAATATAGACGTGCAATATGTCAAATAGATAAAAACAAAAATCTATCCCAGATAACAAGTCAAAGGGGCCGATTTATCAAGGGCCGAATGACCCCCTAATGCCCCTGTTTCCGTGCGAGCCTTCAGGCTCGCCAGAAACAGCAGTTATGTTGTTATCTTAAGACCACTGCTCCTTAATTGTTCCGCTGCCTCTGAGGCTGCGGACATCAATCCGCCCGATCCTATACGATCGGTTTGATTGACACCCCCTGCTAGTGGCCGATTGACCGCAAATCTGAAGGGGTCAGCATTGCACAAGCAGTTCTGCTTGTGCAATATTAAATACCGACAGCGTATGTTGTCGGCATTCAGCACTGTCTGCCAGACATGATCCGCTACAGCGTATCATGTCCGCCAGACTTTGATAAATCAGCCCCAAAGAATATTTACATGAGGTTTTTTTTAAAGCTTTTCACTTCTATAAAAAAGCCCCTGAAACTCTTGGAGGTGATTGATGCATCAGCTGTGCTGTCCGAATTGTGGTATCCAAGCAGCTATAAAACTAGAAATCAACAAACTTTGGGAACTGTTACGTTTCATGCCTAAGATTACTAGCAGAACGTAATTGGTGACTGTTACTGAGTTATTAGCTATTATACTGTTGTTAGGAACCCAACTAAAACACTACTGTAACTTCCTCGTTTGTAATGGCACCCAGTGGAAGGTGCACTTCATACATAAGGGATACTATGGTCTCCCTTATAGTGATACACAAAAGTAAGGTGATAAGGAGCAGTTAAGGAATATTATACGGGAAGATATGGGAATAAAGGAGTCACAAACACATTATAAAGAGTAGTGTATAAGTATATGTTGCTATGTTGGCAGGAAAACATTATACATTGTTATATGTTTTATTGAACAGTGGATTATGGAGTTGGTTGCTGTGAGTCTTAAAGAGCTAAAGTCAAAATTCAAGTTTCATAATTCAGAAAAAGGGGTAGATTTACTATGCTGCGAATGCAGCTGTTTCCGCATGGAATTGTAAAAAAATATATATATTTCCATTATCAAAACATGCACATTATTTTATATGCACACTTTCTGAGGCTCCAGATCCTACTGAGCATGTGCAAAAGTGCACACTATATACATATATGTATGTTGTGATTGTCTCATGATACAGAGAGAGGAAAATTGGATTAACTTTTTACATTTTAAAATTTTCAGAATAAAAACTACTGTTCATTTCAAATTTAATTGGTCAATTATTAAATTCTACTGTATTTAAAGGGACATTCCGGTCAAAATTGATCTGTACATAGATGAATTACATCTTTGAATAGAAACATATTTAAATGTATTAGCAAAAAATGCGTGTAGTAAAAGTTATCACTGTTTTAGTGTTAAAAATGTTCTCTGCACGTGCATGTGAAGCATAGCTAGATATTCTCACTGCACCAGTATTTTAAATACTGCAACTGCTCGGAGTGCCAGTGGGACTTGTATCGTGTCTGCAATTAACAAATTAGTAATTACCAGATGGTACAAGCACCTTAGGCTCTCTGAGAAAGTGCTGCGTTTAAAATGCTAGTGCATGGAGCATACTTAAATACACTCTTGAAACAGTTATAGCTTTTATTGGAATATGTATATTACAAAAATTCTTCTATTCAAAACTGAAATGTGGATTCATTTTTTGGCTGGAATGTCCCTTTAAGGTCCTTTAAATTAACACAACCATAGACAGTAATACAGTTGCTCATCCTGTAACATATTATTGACACCTCCAGATTGTATAACTTACTTTGCAGCACGATTTCTTTTCTATAGTGAGCGTACTATTGCTATTCAGATGATCTACTCTCTGTAATGACTATATGTAATCAGATTTCACTCTCCCCAGCTACATCCCATAGTAAAGCCCTTTTGCATTTACCAACAAGAACCAAATGTTTCTAGACAAATCGGGTTATCCACATGCTCTGAAGTGTAAGAGTTTGTAAAGAAAACAAAAGGCTATGAACATGTATTGAAGCAGAGTTACGGCAAAAAAGGATGTTGCTGTATAACCCTAATCACATATAGTCAAGAAGATCTAATTGTAATAATTACCAGGCAAATGGAACCCGCTAATTGTTCTGAGTGGCTAATTACTGTTGTGTAACTGTCAGTGGGTGAAACCTATATTTATCTTGCTTCAGACCCCCAGATATGTGACTTTCACATCAGGAGCCACACTTGGATACACATTCTAGGAGAAAAGACTAGAAAGCACATCTCCCCACAAAGCTTTGTATCTAACACCCAGCTAAACTATAACAAGATGGGTGTAGTATCTCAATAGCTCAAAGAACAGAAAAGAAAGCAAATAAAAAAAAAACAGAAAAACAGAAAAGAAAGCAAGTTAAAAATAACCAGAAGAAAATAGTTGGAATCTAATGAGTGGGATAGTGGAGGCAATGAATGAAGGAACGAGTGGATACAGAAGATGTATAAGAAAAAGGAGGAGAAATAGAAATTAGAAAAAAAGGCAGCTCGTATAGGAGAGGTGGGATAGGCAGAGGAAGCAGCGCACCAGAAGAGGGGAAGCTTTATGGTTCTTTATGTACATTATGAGGCAACAGTGTGACTCTTATGTCTAATACATGATGCAGAATCAAGGGGTATTTGGCTTGAACACACGTCAACATGTTAGTCTGCACAGGTCAGTTTCACCTGAGTCTCTCAAACTGAAAGAGAAACATCTGTTGCAAATCAACACTGTGACAAACAATGCATATTTAATAACGTTTCTACCCAAGCTATTAAAGGTTCTGTATCTGAAACACGTGAATACAGTATATGCAAAAGAAAAATAAGTCAAATGTAGTGAGTTTTTCTGGCACTAGAGGGAGCTGGTGCTCAGCTGTTTGACGTATCTGTGCACGGTTATATTTATATAACACTTTTCCCAATGGGATGTAAAGCTGTTCCAAATAACAAAATGGAGAAAAACATTTACAACCACAACACTCAGAAAGCAAATGTAGCTAGTGTCACCTAGAGAGAGACGAACTTGTCAGTCCAGATCGAGGTTTTGGGATGGAGTAAATAGTTTAATTAGAGCAGCCTAATCAAAGGAGCATTTAGAGTACTCCAGGCATTGGGTCACATCAGCCATTGAAAGATCTTTCTCATCAGCATTCATATTCATCTTGCCGACTGCTGCACCATAGCAATATCTCAGCACATAACTGGGAAGAATGAAAAATGAAGCAGATATCTTCCCACGTCTATCACTTCACCAAAACAGTACAACTACTTGAGAAAAACAGAGCAAGCATGTGTGTTTGGCTGTGTAAACATGCAAGGTGTGATATTATTAAAGGGATACTGAAGTGTAGAGATAGAATACTCTAATCCAGTGATTTGCAACCTTTTTTTTGCCGTGGCACACTTTTTTACATAAAAAAAAATCCTGTGGCACACCACCATCCCAAAACTTTACAAAATCACACATTGTAGCCTAATACAGGATATATATATATATATATATATATATATATATATATACATATACACACACACTGTACTGTGCTGTCATGTCTTGCCTCCTACAAACTATACATGACATATTGACATTCATTCACAAGCACCCCCGCACTGTTGTCAGTCTGCCGTGGCACAGCTGAGGATCTCTCACGGCACACTAGTGTGCCACGGCACACTGGTTGAAAAACACTGCTCTAATCCACAAATAGATAAGCTCACTCTTAGGAGATGCAATGCATTGCTCTCCCTGAGCAGAATGTGATAAGTAGACTACACACATAGCTCTCAATTATAGGCTTTGCCCTGCTCAGGACCTGCAGGAGTTAAACATATATTTACAGACGACCATCTGTATAATAAAAAACACCAACAATTTAAAATCACATAAGAATTTACATCTAAATTCAGCACTATGGTTATTAGCAGGAGTGGAAAAATATCATTATAATTTACTAGTCAGGGATTACAAATTACTTGCCCAGAGGGAAAATGTACTATTCCACCAATGTTAAAGATCCACTCCAGTTTCTTATTAGTTCCAGTCAGGACTAGTGGAAGTTTCAAGCCCTGGTCATTAGCAACACATTTGTTGACATGAGCTGTATTGTTATGTATATTATGGAGAGCTGTATTATTACATATATTATGGGAAAAGGACAAGATATGAATTTAGCCAGACTACCTACAGAAACACTAATACATTTTCTTTGCGCACTGAACCCTGGGGAGCAATAATCTCAAACTGTCAATCAGTTTGAGTAGGAATTTAAAAACAATCTGCCACAACCCATCCCTTTGAGACTTGTCATGTATAGTGGTGCAAACCATATTGATTGAAAGAGAAGTCTGTAAATAAAGAGCATTTTATTATTCACACTGTAGTGACTAAGAGTAACGGTATTGGACGCTCTATGGCCTTTAACAAAACAAAAACCCACAACAGACTATCTTCAGAAATGGAAAGGACAACACCCAGAACTGACAGAAGAAAAAGTAGGTTTTGAAAATCTTCTGCTCTTGTCTGGGTGCAGGGCTGCACTGAGAATGTGTAAGTGCTAATCTTGTAAGAAAACAAGTAAGTTATTTGCTGTTTTTTTAATCAAACGTTTTCTTTATATATTTGATTTAATATATTTTTTTGCTTTAATTTCCCTTGAGACATAAAAGCATAATAAGAAAATGCTCTAATGTGTTGGACTAAGAACATGTTTTTACTGCATTATTGTTTGCATATGACTATGGTTTAACCCCTCCAGAGCTGAACATGGCTGGCAGCTAAACACAGATGCTTCTCATCACTGGCTCACTGGATGTGTTTAGCAACAGACCTGTAGTACATAACTGCTCTAGAGCTGCCTTTAAAGGGATATAAAAGTGCAAAAAGAGCATTTTATTATTGCACTATTGTTTGTATATAACTGTATATTTAACCCCTGCAAAGGGATTAAACACATATTTTAAGTCAGCTCCAGAACAGAAATACACTACTGGGAGCTAGCTGAATACATCTGGAATACATCTGGTGAGCCAATGGCAAGTGACAATATGTGAAGCCACCAATAACCAGCTAGCTACTAGTAGTGTAGGATATGTGCATATTATTTTTCAAAAAAGGATATAAAAAGCATAAAGTCAATTTAAAAATAGAAGTGAATTTAAAAGTGTCTTAAAGAGATGGTAAACTTGCTATGTTCAGATCCGGAATCTAAGTGATATTTTACAGGGACTTTAATTGGTCACTTCTAATAAAGATGCGCTTTTACGTTTTAATCTATCTGTGCCATTCTAATACCCTGCGCTCTGGCCGCCCACTTCAAAACTCTTTTTTTGTGAGATAACAGTTTGAACTGTTCTCCATTTGGTGCTCTAGCCATATGGCACTTTGTAGCTTGAGCGCCAGTTGGAGAACAGTTAAATCTGTTAGCTCAAAAAAAAAAGTAGGCACCCAGAGCACGGGCGGGAGTAATAGAATGGCACAGATAGATTAACCCCTTAATGACCACAATGTACCCTGTATGTCACTGGTCGTTAAGGGTTTTTTCAGGACATAATAGCACAAGTCTAGCAAGAACACACTATTAATGCCCTCCCTCCAGAAGGCTTTGTGGAATAGAGCAGTCTTAACGTTGGTGGCAAGAACGCGCTATAAAATAATCAAGTCCCAAAAAAAGGCCAGCGACATACAGGGTACGTCGCTGGTCCTTAAGGGGTTAAAAAGTTGTTACAGCGCATCTTCAGAAGTGATCAATTAAAGACCATCTTAAAAAATTCTTAGATTCCAGACCTGATTTTTAAATATGTAATCAGTTTAAATGCTCTGTATAAAAAATGAAACCTTAAATATAGATTACCTATCCCTTTAACTGCTGAGCCATTTCCACCCCTGTGCTGAGCTGTTTTGGAGGTTTAGATGTTGCACATATCTAACCTTTAATGCTGGCCATTTTTAGTGAGAAACCAACATATATTATATATTATTCACACCATACCATTATTTTATGCATATATCATGACACATGAGAATGGTACAATAAAGAGTGTAAAAATAGTGCATATTTGTATGAATATTTAAAAAATAAGGTTGTAAACAATAGTGTGTATGTGTATCTTTCTGTAAACAAAAAAACAAAAAGTCCCCTCTTATAAATAGGGGACTTTTAAAGAGGGGCTTTTAATTTTTTAAATTAGGAGTCTTGGAGGTCTCTATGCCTTTTGATGGATTATTATTTGTGCCTAGAGACCGCCTTATGAAAAAAGTGTGTTTTTACTTTTGTTTTGCATGATGATGTCACCAGCATTGCGGCCACCTCATTAAATATAGTAGAATTGCATAATCATCAAATGCATAATAACAAGACAATGCAATAGCACTTACTCTAAATTTCAAGAGCAGTAGATTTATTTTTTATGGTAAATTTCAAAACTTGCTTCCATTTTCTGACTCCTCGTATCATATGACAGCCATCAGCCAATCACAGACTCATATATGCATACACTGTGGACTTTTAGACATGCTCAGAAGGAGCTGCTGCCTCAGAAAGTATTTATGTAAAAAAGACAAAGAACTATTTGATAATGGAAGTAGATGGAAAAGTTTTTGTTTTTAATTGCATACCCTATCCGAACTGTGAAAGTTAAATTTTGACTATATTGTTCCTTTAACTATGTATTTATTTTCAGGGATTAAACACTGTTATCTGCAAGTTACAGTACAAGAAAATATTATAACAACACGCAGCATATTCCTATTGCAAATTTAAGTCTCTTTAATATCCAACTATGCAACCCCAAAATTTCTTGTTTGATTCAGACAGGGCATACAATTTTAAAAATGTTTTCCATTTATTTTTATTAACAAATTTGCTTTGTTCACATGGTATTCTTTGTTGAAGAGCTATCCAGCAGGGAGTCTGGAGCATTACATTGCAGGGAATAGTGCTACCATCTAGTGCTCTTGCAAATAGATACCATTCTTTCAAAACGGCTCCTAAGCATACGTCCCTGTTTTTCAACAAAAGATACCAAGAGAACAAAGAAAATGTAATTACAAAAAGTTGTTTAAAATTGCATGTGCTATCTGCATCATAAAAAAAAGAAAAAAATGTATGTATGCATATATATATATATTTACACACACACACCACCCATAGGTATCTCAGAGACTCTAAAACTGGGCACCAGAGCATAATTTTAAGAAGAGTGGCTCCCTGGCATCTGGGTTTGTCAAGCCCTGTCCTAAACTGACAATAAAATTATCAGTATGTTTGCCTTTCAGCTGATACACTGCAGTTCATAATGCAAGCCATGTTTCTGCCAATTCACAAAACTGAAATAATTAGTTACAGTATTATACAGAATTTAGTTATAGTAGGATATTAAAGGAAGGGCTTTAGCGTAATGCATGATGAATTTCACTCAGTTTCGCAAACTTTCAAACAAGACAGGATAACGGGTATCTACTGAAAGGCAATTTCCAATCTGATACCTAAGGCTCATGATAAAAATGAGCCAAAGGCAATATACATTATGTGAAATCATAGACGACGGGATAGCACAACATAGTTTGGTAGTTTATAGCAGTATTATCTAATATGACAGTACATACAAATGAGTTCCCTTGTGAAGAGCGTCATGTGTTTTCAAGCTGAACAACTTCCAAAACACACAGGAACAACCCATTTATCATATGTTTAATAAAAGCACTGTAAGCATCCTTTATACCTTACATGGAGACAATTCAACACCACTGTTCCAATCAATAAGAAACAAAGGTTTTGTCTGATTATTTTGCCCCCCTCAAATTCAACAGTTGTTGAAAACAAATGTTGGCAGTTTAGCAGATTGTGTAAAAATAAACAAACATAGCAATTACTTGTTTTCTTGCAAAATGAGCACTTAGACATTCACACTGTAGTCCCTGCCCTCAGATTGACAAGTGAGCTGACATGTTAGCAACTTAAAGGGACACTGTACTCAAATTTTTTGTTTTGTGATTCAGATTGAGCATGAAATTTTAAGCAACTTTCTAATTTACTCCTATTATCAAATTTTCTTCATTCTCTTGGTATCTTTATTTGAAATGCAAGAATGTAAGTTTAGATGCCGGCCCATTTTTTGTGAACAACCTGGGTTGCCCTTGCTGATTGGTGGATAAATTCATCCACCAATCAAAAACTGCTGTCCAGAGTACTGAACCCAAAAAAAGCTTAGATGCCTTCTTTTTCAAATAAAGATAGCAAGAGAACGAAGAAAAATTGATAATAGGAGTAAATTAGAAAGTTGCTTAAAATTGCATGCTCAATCTGAATCACAAAAGAAAAAATTTGAGTACAGTGTCCCTTTAAGTTGCATTCTGTCCTCTTCTGAACATGGGCAATGCTGACTGCCTGTTTTTTTGCAAAATGAGCACTTAGACATTCACACTGTAGTCCCTGCCCTCAGATTGACAAGTGAGCTGACATGTTAGCAATTTAAGTTGCATTCTGTCCTATTCTGAGCATGGGCAATGCTGACTGCCTGTTTCTCTTGCATTCACTAAACAGTAAGCCAGTTCATCTTACTCTAGAAGATTTATGACTTAAAGCTATATATGTTTTCCTGTAAAGACCCCAGCCCCCTTGTAGGTCTGTGACAGGAAGAAATGAACACTGCAGAAATTAAGTTTTTTTTTTAAAGTTATGCTTACCTGATAAATTAATTTATTTCATGGTGGTAAGAGTCGATGAGCCTTGAAATTTGGGATTAAACACCACTCCACCAGGAGGCAGGCAAAAAGGACCCAACATACCAAGAGCTTTAATCCATCCTACATCCTGATTCCACTCAATCTGTTATATAGCCAAGAAAAGGAGTAAACAGAAGCGCAGGAAGAACAACGTAGGGTAATGAGGTAAAAAAACACCCCAATAATATATATGGGTACATTAACCCCTCGGTAATAGCCGAAGCACCATCAAGTAAAGCGCACTCTAGACGACTGTAGACCTCACTGGAGCACTATAGAAGCACAGTGTACACTGTAATGGCCATCGCCTCACTGAGGAGACCAAAGACAAGGAGCGAGCCCAGTAACAAAAACACTATGAAAAAGGTTAACTCCAGTGCGCCCATAGCGTTCCCCCATATAGCTCTCCTCATTCCGTGCTAAAGAACAGCAAAAAAAGCCCCACGGGATGCTCTAATTAAAAAAACACAGCAGCGCTAAGCCCGGCAGTGTTAAGTAAATGCACAAAACTTTACAACACTGAGTCTCTCGAAACGGAGTATATGAACACCCCACATGTCCGCTCCAGAAAGAGTTAAACAGAACACTTAGTCCCTTATGTTACGTCACCTATGTATGTGCTCCCACATCCTAGTCCTGCTATATAGTAAAAATTGTACCTACTAAGAAGCCTGTGGGCTTTGTGAGTGTAAAACATATACTAAACTTTCAAACACCTACTCTACTGTGTTTACCCAAGCTGCATGTATTAAATATTTTGTTGATACAAAAAAAAGGAAATAAATAACTTCCCTTGGGGTCGCTCCCAGCCCTGGTCTCTACAACTTCAGATTTCAAACAAGTATTTAAATGGCAGAGCTGGCCTCTGCAGGTAGGTAGCCTCCGCACTCTCTTCGTGTGAACTTTTAAAAGGAAGTGCAAACGACAGTGCAATAATATTTTTCACCAAGCCTGTAGGAATGTACTCACTAGGAAGCTGTAATGAATTCAAAAATTTATTGAAGACTCTCAACAGATTTATCTTCAAGCAACTTTGGTAAAAGCAGTTAAAATTGCTGCCATTTCAATACCAAGCTGTATGTATCCTGTAGATGAGCCCATCCCAGATAGATAACACTAACTTAGGATCTTACATAGGATGTACCCCAACGAGGCAAACAAGAGGAGGACCAGTCCCAGCAACACCTGTGGCAGCCTAGTGAGAAGACTCCCTCAGGATAATTACTCTCACTGCCTATGGTACTCTTTTACATGCCTTTGCCCTTTAGACTGTCCTCTAAGGGACGTAACAGGCCGCTACACAGTTCAATCACCCCTTTACAAGAAGATAAATCAGCACCAAACCAGGCAATAAAGTAGCGTTTGTGTAAACAAGGCTGTGTGGAAACCCACACAACATTGTTTTTATAGTCTATTTTATTGCCTTTTTTATATCTGTCCCTAATTGTTTGCAGCAGGACAGTGAGAAAAGGTTTAAAACTTAAATTCAGAAATGGCAGTGTCCATTACTTTATAGAAACTCTGTGGAATTAAAAAAACAACACAATATTCAGAGTTAAATTACAGGAAAAGGGGACAAAATAAATCATGAAAGTTTTTTAACTACACTTAATTAAACATGTTATATTACAATCTCATACTGTTTAAACTCCCTTTAAATGTGAGCAACAACTAAAATGACTCAGTTGTTAAAGGGTTAAACGTCCTGGTATTGAAAATATAGGATCTTATCATTATATAAATTAGATAGAGCAGCGATTCTGATCCTCAAATAAGTAAGTTGCCCTGAGTTCCCCTGGATGTAATTATGGAATTTATAAATTGTAATTCTGACCAAGGTATCTATTGGTAGGGTAAAGGGCTTGGGAAGTTTGAGGACAAACCAAGCAAGATGAGCACCATATGTGTGAAAATGATTAACAGGCATTAAGGGCTAGATTAGATAACAAGTTGATCGTTATTTAACGCTCCCACTCAAGCGCTAACTGAAGTATGCTTTTTGCACGTGTTGGGTTGCACTCGTGTTACAAGTTGAAAGTAAAAAGTTATTGCTGGCGCGCTAACCCGACACGTGTAAAAATTCAAACTTACTATAGTACACGTGCGATAACTTATTTCCCCATAGAAGTTAATTAGGAAAAAAAGCTGAAAAAAACTAACACCCTACTCGCGCGCAAACACGATTGCATATTCTCAAGTGCGCTAATCGGACATGAAAATATGAATATTTCATATTCCAATGTTCTTCACATAGAACAATATGTTTTATTTAAATACATAGAACAAAGTCTGCTATGTGCAAAACATTGCAATGTCAGTATCCACAGAAAATAAACAGTATAACACTTTATTAAATATGAATATTGCATAAAAAGTGCTCCAATGCACTTATACATATGTGCAGATATATAGACATATATATATATATATATATATATATATATATATATATATATATATGTGTGTGTGTACAAAGAATGAAAAATAACAGCGCTTAGAAGATAATGCCAATTATTTAAAACTAATATTTGTTGTTGATATCTGAAATGCTGCCCATATGACCTGGCTAAGTAATCCTGGTGGCCCCCACCACCAGAAAAACAGAGTCTAATAGTGAAAAAATAGATAAGAAGATTGGTGTATGGGCGCAAGTCAAAACTCAACACTGAAAATTAATCAGTTCATCAATATAGTATAAATCATTAAAAATGCTAAAAATTCATAAAATATAACAATGTGTACAAATAACAATGTATACTTATAATAATAATGATATTGCAATAATGTCCAATATTTGATGTCCAAAATTTTTTTTAGAAAAAAGTTCCCACGTGATAGAAGTTTCTTAGTTAAACATACTTCAGGTAAATTGGTGTGCCCACAGAGACCGATAGTAATGCATGAATTGTCTACTAACATAAAACTACCTCAATCAGAATGAGGTAAGTGCCGCACAGTTTGTTAAGTAGTTGGTTCTCTAGTCATTGGCTCCTTCCATATGTATTTATATCCACTCTAATCAAAGAGAGATTCTCTTTAGTGTCAATTTTCTCAGATCAGTAGCAATCCCATTCTTTATTAATCCCATGCACTGTGTGCCGTCCGGTCCTAGGATACGTTCTCGTCCGTTTGAGCCAAAGCCCACTCCATGGCTGCCTTGTTTGCTCGTGTCCGGAGGCGCTGGAATCTTTCAAACTTAAAGGGACAGTCTACGCTATAATTTTTATTGTTTAAAAAGATAGATAATCCCTTTATTACACACATTTTGCATAACCAACACTGTTATATTAATACACTTTTTACCTCTGTCATTACCTTGTATCTAAGCCTCTGTAGACTGCCTCCTTATTTCAGTTATTTTGACAGACATGCATTTTAGCCAATCAGTGCTGACTTCTGGGTAATTCCACTGGAGTGAGCACAATGTTGTCTATATGGCACGTATGAACTAGAGCTGTCTAGCTGTAAAAAAACTGTCAAAATGTACTAAGATAAGAGGCAGCCGTCAAGGGCTTAGAAATTAGCATATGAGCCTACCTAGGTTTAGCTTTCAACAAAGAATATTAAGTGAACAAAGCAAGTTTGATGATAAAAGTAAATTGGAAAGTTGTTTTAAATTGCATGCTGTATCTGAATCATGAAAATTCAATTTTGACTAGACTGTCGCTTTATACATGATAAATATTTTTCTGCATAAAAAAGGTAAAACCTTTTCTCTTGGTTTTGTACCTAACAGTAAGTGGATGTTTGTGCACAACAGGTCATGATTCAAATCATGAAGTAAGTAATGTGAAAATGGCAAATCTGTGCAGAAAAGAGAATTACTAAGAACATAAAATTATCCTTTGAGTGGACACAAGGAAACATATACAAATATACAACACAAGAAAACATTATAACGCAGTGTAAGCTATAGGAGCACCCCCCCATAAATACACAAGCAAAAGAGGTGGCGTAAAAAGATATACAGATACTATTGTAAGTATTGTAAATATAGTTTTACTAAAGAGAAAGACCTGGTGCAAGCTCAGTCATATGTTAATAATTCAAATTGTATTTTGTTTAATTAAAAGTTACTAAACTTCAAATCACACTTTTAAAGGGACATAAAATACCCCAAATTTTCTTTCATGTTTCAGATAGAACATACAATTTTAAAGAACTTTCCAATTTACTTCTATTATCTAATAATAGATAATATTATTAATATCTTTGTTGAAAAGCAGGAAAACAAGTCTGCAGCACAATATGGCAGCAGTTCTGCAAGAATGTTATACATTAACAAGTGCACTAGATTTCAGCACTTTTTCCTGCCATTTAGTGCTCCAGACATGCGCACGGTACCTATCCAAGTATCTTTTCAACAAAGAATAAAATGAACATAGACAATTTGATAATAGAAGTAAATTGGAAACTTTTTTTTAATTGTTTCCTTTGTGTGAATCATGAAATAAAAATTATAGGTTTCATGTTCCTTTAAACTGAATCATTTGCACAAATTAAATATGAATGTCTCAAGAATCCAATCTGATTAAAATGAACTGTTAGGATGTTTAAACGTGTATTTATAACATTTCTCAAAATCATATGAAATTATTCATTGTGCACATCATGAATTAATATTAGATTGGAAGCAAAAATATTAGCGCTATTGTGCAGTACAACTGCTCGAGTTAAATGGATAATTCTTTTATTTTTGTGCTCATATTACAAGAGGAAAGTCATAAATTAGCCCTTGAGCAGAAGTCTAGGGGGCAGATTTACCATTGTGCAGTCGGACATGATCCTCTGTAGCGGATCATGTCCACCACACATCAATAAATGCAGACAGCATACGCTGTCGGCATTTATCATTGCACAAGCATTTCTAGTGAAATGCTTGTGCAATGCTGCCCCCTGCAGTTTTGGGGCCAATCGGTCGCTAGCAGGGGGTGTCAATCAACCCGATCATATCCGATCGTGCTGATTGCTGTCCACCGCCTCAGAGGTGGCAGACGAGTTGAGGAGCAGCGGCCTTAAGACCGCTGCTTCTTAACTTCTGTTTCCAGCGAGCCTGAAACAGCTGCATACAGCTCCATACGGGACTTGATAATAGGGCTCAGTAACATCGGGATGACGGATAAGGTGGGTGCTAAGTAATAGATTTCTAGGCACTGAAAAACTCATGTTAGCTTTCACTCGAGTGCTAAGCCACAGGTGCACTAAGCCAAAGGTCAAATAGCGGAATTCCTCAATAACTTTTGAACTATGATTTCCTATTGAGATATAAGTTTAAAACACTGCTCACAGGCATATGTACATACACATATATACATGCATGCACACATACACACACACATATACACTTTTCAGCCATTCCTAGTCCGACACCATGTCATATACTTCAGCATCCCTTTAAATCATTGTTAAAACATTCTTGTAACATGAGCGATATCCAATGAAAGTATAGGGTTCGCAAAAAAAAAAAATAATTCAGCAGTGCTAATATTTTCTGTTAAACCTATTTTGTACCCATTTACCAGATAGTGTACTATTCTTAGCTCAGGGCCGCGAGAAGGATCAGTTGCGCTCTACTTGTAATCTAGGGCATTATTGGCTAAGTGAAAAAAAACTGCATTCAAACATGTTTGTCAGCCATAGTCAATATTGAATTACTTGTCATGCTTTGCTTTGGCCCCAAATCTTTTGCTTCCACGAAGGTCTCTTAAAATCCTTATTTGTTTTTGTGTGTTCAACTATATTGTATTATATCCTTTTTCTAATTCAAATGTTTTTCTTCCTAATTCAATTTGCAGTTCTTCCTATTGACTGAAATTTATTTGAAATTAATAAATAAAAATACACTATCTGGGAGGGGGGGGGGGGGTCTAAGCCGCGGCCATGATAAGTCGCAAAAGTATGCAGCTCTGTCTTTAACCCGAAGAATCAACTAAATATCTCCATATAAATACGCAATCCTTTGCAATAAGGCATGTTCCCTTATTAAGAAGTTGTTTCTGAGCTGGGCGATAACTTCTTATATTGTAAATTGGTAGCTGCAGAGCCAAATAGGACACCCTGAGGCTGAAGGCGCGGCCTACACCACCGTTCCACAACCCCCCCGACTATGAGATTAGCCGGGTAGAGCAGGGCTTATCTGCTGAATTTAGACTTAGAACACATACTGACAACGGGACCTTCTTTCACCCTCTTGAAACCACCTATCATTTGAAGATGGAGTATGCTGAGACCGTACCATCCCTCTTGGAAGACATAGAGCGCAAAATGGATGGAGGATTCAAACAACTGATAATGACTATCAGAGCTGAGAGAGCGGATGGAACCATACCGGAGTGCAGTGCTGGGGGGGATGCTGCCTTGGAGATCCAGGAGAATATAATGCCCAAGACTACATCCTATCACTTCAATGTGGTGGTAACTACTAAAGACGAGCTAACCGTGGATGTTAATCAGCAACGCATATGCATAGTGGAGTTGCAACATCAGGGGAATGCGGCCGGCCCTTTGGTGCGGGGCTCTGCTATTTTCCATTCCCATAAGATGAAATGAATGTCTTACCTACCTGTCCAGGAGCCCCCAAGGTTGCGATCCACACCCTTTGTGTAATACATACCTACTCAAAGCTGCAGCCCATTCCAGTATACCTGCTACGCAATATGGAAGCTGCAAATCATATCTCAGTTGGAAACTCTGTAACTCTTTCTCCAAATGCACCTCTCCCAGCCGCTAAACTGAATTCTGACCCACCTGCTTATGTTTCTCTTGCATACACATGGACTTGCAAAGAGGGAGTGGGCTGATTGAAGAGTTCAAACGGAGCAGAGTTGTTGGACTTATGCTTAGTTCCATAAAGTATATAAAGGCTATAAGCCTGAAATTGCAGTAGACACTGATTAAGCTGATTCTGGTTCTACAGTGTTATATATATGATAATATGTTCTCCACCCAACTTAGGTAGTTACATCATACTAAGTAATAAATACATGTTCTGTGCATATCGGCTGACATCCTACCTAAATATTTATAGAGACCATAAGGGAGTATTGATAAGCCAAATAAGATAATAGAAAATATTTTTGCTACAGGCTACCTCCTTGACATTAACCTGTCAATGCCCATACTTGAGTAATCTATCTTATGCCGGATATGTGTTGTGAACTTTCTCAACATGTTATCTCACCTTTTTACTTAAATGTCCGCCGTTAGACCTTTATATCCCTGTATTAGCACCACTCTATCCAACATTAAAATATTCCTGAATCACTTTTTAAACATTACAGGCTACAGCTAACAGTATACTACTAAAGGTTCATTCCAGCTTCCACCCCTTCTCTTGAGACCAAAGTGAATATCATAGCAATATTCTATCAAATATAGTCAATAACCTACAGGACCCAACTTATCTTCCATTCCCCCCATAGTCTAAATAGGGAGTCAGACCTTCATTATTTTATGTCACGTTAGTGCAACTTATTATAGCTATTATAGGTCACACAGTATATTTGTCCTTTTATATATAGCTCCAAGCAATCAGTTATGTTTACATGGTTCACAAAGAATCAGATTTGCATTTTTTTTTTTAAACCAGTGGATTAATTCTATTGAGGCACAAAAGTGGCCCCCTACCTCAGAGGAGAGCCTATTTGAATAAAACTGAGGATAGGTCCTTGCTGTCTAATTACATCTGCAGATAATTAGGTGTTCTGTTTTCTAAATTCCCTGAGACCTGTCCATGATGATACTTCTCTAGTGATACTGTGTTTTCTTCATCATCTTGATATAATTATACCTTTTTAAGTGTCATAAGGCCCAAAAGTGGCCACAGAGATGATTGTTCAAGAGTTTTGTGCATCCTGAGCTGATGGTTGGATATGTGTTTAACCCTTTGTAGGAATCAAAGCATTTTATTTTAAATTAGAATGTCCCTTTAATCTAACTGAAAACAAAATGTTATGGGTATCAGAGAAAGAGGAACGACAAGTTATGTTTTTAGCATTTACAGCATTTTTTTTTCATGCAAAAACAAAATATACGTTTTAAACGTTTTTAATAGAAAGAAACAGCACATACCCTTAAAGTGACATTAACCACTTCATGCTGGGGGCAAGTGCTGAAAAGTGTAAACAATTGCTTGAAAAAGGAAATCATGTGATTGTCGATGCAATCACAAGATTTAAATTCCCAGATCAGATCATGGGGAGTCTTCCTCCGATGCTAGGCACGCCCCCCCCCCCCTGTTTGGATTTTCCATTGCCAAAAAGTAGGAGGGTGCAGGACACCAAAAATGGTAGGACTTTCCATGCCGTCCTAATGGCGTTAATCCCAGTGCTGTTAGGGCGGTATGAAACGTCCTAACGGCATCTAGGGGTTAAAGCGCACAAAGAAAATGCTCTAATAGGCTAGTGCATTTCATTATTGCACTAATGCTCGCCTAAAACAATTTGTTTAACAATTACAAATGGGTTAGAGTCAGCTTTAGATCAGCAATCTACTACTGGGACCTTGCTGAACACAGTGAGCCAATGAAAAGAGGAGTATGTGTGTAGCCACCAGCTAGCTCTTAGTAATAAACTACTGTTCCTGAGCCTATATAGGCTAAATGTACCCACCAATCAGCAAGCATTACCCAGGGTGCTTAACCGACAATGGGCCTGCTCCTAAGCTTTACATTCCTGCTTTTTTAATTAAAGATAGCAAGAGAACAAATAAAATTTGATAATAGGAGTAAATTAGAAAGTGGCTCAAAATTGCATGCTCTATCTAAATCAAGAAAGAAAAAAATGTTGGTTTACTATCCCTTTAGTATGTTCGTTAATATTTTGTAAGCTTGTCTAGCCTATAATATTTGTAGCTGCTTGTGTAAGGATAAAGGGTTTTAATGATTAAAAAAAGAGGCCAGAAAGTTGGGTAATAGCTTCTGGTCCTTCTAAATGTATATATGTACGTATGTGTATAAATAAATAATTATATATATATATATATACTGTATATATATACTTAGAGAGTTTGCTTAGAGGAATATGGCTACACCGAAGGCCAAAACGATCATCTGGGCTTGCTGCGTTCCTTGTTCAGAGAGTAATTGCCTGGTATTTCGGTGCTGGACTGACCGTAATGGGCGGGATCAGACTGATATACTACTTGGAAAGTTCTTCTCTGTGAAAAGCATTACTGGGATAAAAGAAGCTGCACCCAGGTGGTAAATCGCCATAGAACAGGCTAACAATGGTATTGAGCCAGTTGTTCATTCCTGTGAGTGTGCTTCTCTCTGTGTGTATTTAGTCTCCCTATGGGAAAAAGGGAAAACCAAACGTGGACTCCTTGCTCAGTGTGCTTAGAGGAATATGGCTACACCTCACTGACGAGGCCCAATGAAGGCCGAAACGATCGTCTGGGGTTGCTGTGTTCTTTGTTCAGAGAGGAATTGCCTGGTATTTTGGCGCTGGACTGAACGTAATAGGTGGGATCAGACTGATATGCTACAGGAAAGTTCTACTCTGTGAAAAGCATTACTGGGATAAAAGAAGCTGCACCCAGGTGTTAAATTGCCATAGAACAGGCTAACAATGGTATTGAGACAGTTGTTCGTTCCTGTGAGTGTGCTTCTCTGTGTGTGTGTGTGTGTGTGTGTGTGTGTATGTGTGTGTGTGTGTGTGTGTGTGTGTGTGTATGTATGTATATATATATATATATATATATATATATATATATATATATATATATATATATATATATATATATATAAATATAAATATATATACACATAACCACCAACAGGGGGCCAGTTTTCAAGTGGCCCACTATTTAGCGCTTTTGCTTGTGCGCAAACACTGCCAGAAGCAAACTTTTAACGAACGGGTTACCACGCATATTACAAGTTGAAAGTAAAAAAAATTCAGGACTTCGGATATCGCAAATACCTTAACTTCTCCTCATAGAGCTCAAACTGGAAAAAAATAACACTTAGCACTTGTGCACTAACCCGATAAAAGTTAATTCTACAGCGCTAAGCAGATGGTAGATATGAATATTTTTAATTCCAATGTTCTTCACATCGAAGAAAATTTTCTATTTATTTTTAAATATATATGTATGTATATATTATTGATCTATATTTACAAAACACATTATTAAATATTAAAACTGAATTCAAATTATTATTCTTGTTTTCAGATATTTGAGTGGAAAGGGCTCAGAAATGTATACAAATGTATATATGTGTATACATGTATTTATATGTGTATATATGTATGTTTATCAATACACATTTAAACACGTAGATATGCATGTATACACATATATACATACACACACATTTACACATGAATATTTATGTCTATACATTACAGCCCTTTCCATTAAAACACCTTGTCATATACCATACATCTTTGAACCCTTATAACTTTTTAATTGTAATAATTATGTAACTAATTACAGTATTCTCAGAAAGTGTATATATAATTGTAACACATTAATTTAATGTATTTATGTTGTGCTTGGTGTAACTTTATTTAGACCTAACCCTTTATGCGAGGACTTCAGACACGCTAAGGCAGCAAGTGTAAATTTAGTTTGCACTTGTGCAGTCTCATTTACTTTCAACTTGTAGCGCGCCACTTGTAATCTAACCCTGAATTTTTAAAATGGCCCTCAGAAGTGTTTTTTTCCCCTCAAACAATACATGTGTCAGACAATGGTCTTGTGTATATAAAAATTCCTTCATGGGAAATAAATGAAAGTACTGGGAATGTCCTGTTTGTTTTAGATTTATTTATATCTAAATATATATATAAACACATATACACATACAAGGCTGGAAAAATATCACTATGGTTTACTAGTCAGGGGTTAAAAGATACTAGTCCACTCAATGTTAAATATAGGAAAAAGTCAATTTCTAAGTCGTCCGGGACTAGTGGAACACTGAAACTCTCAAGCCCTGTATGTGTATGTGTGTGTTTTTAATCTTAGCTGAGAGCTTGTGAGTAAGTGCTGGACTTTTTCTGTGTGCTGTGTTGTCGGTTTTGTAATTTTCCCTATGGACCTGTACCTTGGCAGGCCTGGGGTTATCTGCCTATGACTTTGAAAATAGTGTAGCTTTAAGTGAGTGCGATAGCAACCATAATTATTCTTGGTGTATTCATGTTTGTTGATGCACTGGGGTAGATTAACCAAGCAGCGGATGCTGCAATCTACACCCGAAGTTTCCGGGATAAGAAGCAGCGGTCGTAAGACCTCTGCTCCTTAACTCGTTCGCCACCTTTTAGGTGGCGGACTGCAATCATCCTGATCCGATCAGCATGATTGACACCCCCTGCTAGCGGCCTCAAATGTGCAGGGGGTGGCATTGCACAAGCATTGCATTCACAATGCTTGTGCAATGTTAAATGCTGATAGCGTATGCTGCAGCGAATCATGTCCGCCCGCCATTTGATAAATGTACCCCATTTAATGAATTTCCATTCTACCTAGCACAGTCTAAAATACTATTATAAAAATGTTTGCATTTAGATTTTTTGCATTATGTAACATTATATACTCTCTGCTCTAGATAGACAGTAAAGTATTACTGCACATTTGCAGAGCATTTATTAAAAGGAACACTGAACCCAATTTTTTTCTTTCATGATTCAGATAAAGCCTGCAATTTTAAGCAACTTTTTAATTTACTCCTGTTATCAATTTTTTTCGTTCTCTTGGTATCTTTATTTGAAAAAGCAGAAATGTAAGCTTACGAGCCGGCCCATCTTTGGTTCAGCACCTGGGTACAGCTTGCTAATTGGTATCCCTTTAATACATATTTTCAAAATATAAAAATACGAAGCAGGCAATACATAAAAGTATATTTTGAAGAACAGAAAGCAAGGAAGTTTTAACCAGGAACGCTATGGATTCTGTATTTTCAAAATAAGTACAATTAAATGCTTTCATTTTTAATAATGCCTTTTTTAAAAGCACAGTAAAGTAATGATTCAGATAGAGCATGGAATTTTAAACAACTTTTCATTGTACTCCTATTATGACATTTACTTAGTTCACTCTGTATCATTTGTTGTAAAGCATACCTAGGTATGCTCAGGAGCTGCAATGCACTACTGAGAGATAGCTGATGATTGGTGGCTACACATATACCTCTTGTCATTGGCTCACCCAATGTGTTCAGCTATTTCTCAGTAGTGAATTTCTACTCCTTGTGTAAATTGTATATATGATGGAAGATGAAGTAATTAGATGGGGCAATTGGCTTTCTTGGGAAAAAAAATGTGATTCAGACAGAGCGTACAATTTAAAAAACATAACCAAATTACTTCTATTATCAAATTTGCTTAGTTCCCATGATATTCTTTGTTGAAGAGATACCCAGCTAGGTGTCTGGAGCAATACATGGTAGGAAATCGTGCTGCCCTCTAATGCTCTTGTAAATGGATAATATTATTGCAAAACTGTTGCCGGAAATGGACCTGCTCCTAAGCATAATCCCTGTTTTTCAACAAAATATACCAAGAGAACAAATAAAAATTGATAATAGAAGTAAATTAGAACGTTGTTTAAAATCGCATACTGAATCATGAAAGAAACATTTTGGGCTTTCATTTCCCTTTAAGGAGTTTAAGGGCTGATGTTTAAAGAGATACATACACATTAAGGGCTAGATAACAAGTGGAGCGCTAATTTAACGTGCCGTAAACGGGCAAATTTGCTAGTTTACGGGCACATGTCAAATAACCAGCCATTATGAGTGGCTGGTTAATGCTACCGCGAGCTTGCGGTAGCACTTTGTTCTCAGTGAAATTAACCAGAGGTCAGACCTCTGGTTAATTTAAAAAAATGTCCCCGAATTGCCCGCCCAAAATAAAGAGATAGTTCATTTAAAAAAAATAAAATATATGCACATCTTCCTTTTTATAAAATATAACTGCACAAAGCAGTTATAAGGGGTTAAAGTAAGTGGAAAGGTGCCTTTACATTGCGGTCTATGGGAACTGTTAATATACGGTATATGTTAATATATATGTATATGCTTATATACATATATATTTATGTATTAATATGTGCCCAACGCTATGCAAATTGCCCCCTTCGCTGTGATAGGTTCTGTGCCGTGTCTATCGGCATCAGAACGAGGCTGTTGTAAGCGCAAAGCTTCCATGCAATTGTGCTTAACTTCTAAATTATTTAAGCACTAGTACTAAAGCCCGTGTACACGGGCCATTTTTTTGCAGTACAGCGGTCCCACCCCTTGCTCTCACGCCCTCTCTATTGCTCTCTCTCCCCCTCTCTTTTGTTTTCTCTCCCCCCTCTCCTTTGCACTCTACCCTCTTTTGCTCTCTCTCTCCCCTCTTTGGCTCTCTCTGCCCCCTCTTTTGTTCTCTCCCCCCTCTTTGGCTCTCTCCCCCCTCTTTGGCTCTCTCTCCCCCCTCTTTGGCTCTCTCTCCCCCCTCTTTTGTTCTCTCCCCCCTCTTTGGCTCTCTCTCCCCCATCTTTGGCTCTCTCTGCCCCCTCTTTTGTCCTCTCCCCCCTCTTTGGCTCTCTCTCCCCCCTCTTTGGCTCTCTCTCCCCCCTCTTTGGCTCTCTCTGCCCCCTCTTTTGTTCTCTCCCCCTCTTTTGCTCTCTCTCTCCCCTCTTTGGCTCTCTCCCTCCTTTCTTTTGCTCTCTCTGCCCCCTCTTTTGTTCTCTCCCCCCTATTTGGCTCTCTCTCCCCCCTCTTTGGCTCTCTCTGCCCCCTCTTTTGTTCTCTCCCCCCTCTTTGGCTCTCCCCCCCCTCTATTTGTCTCTCTCCCCCCTCTTTGGCTCTCTCTCACCACTCTTTGGCTCTCTCTGCCCCATCTTTTGTTCTCTCCCCCCTCTATTTGGCTCTCTCTGCCCCCTCTTTTGTTCTCTCCCCCCTCTATTTGGCTCTCTCTGCCCCCTCTTTTGTTCTCTCCCCCCTCTTTGGCTCTCTCTCCCCCCTCTTTGGCTCTCTCCCCCCTCTTTGGCTCTCTCTGCCCCCTCTTTTGTTCTCTCCCCCTCTTTTGCTCTCTCTCTCCCCTCTTTGGCTCTCTCCCTCCTTTCTTTTGCTCTCTCTGCCCCCTCTTTTGTTCTCTCCCCCCTCTTTGGCTCTCTCTCCCCACTCTTTGGCTCTCTCTGCCCCCTCATTGGCTCACTCTGCCCCCTGTTTGGCTCTCTCTCCCCCCTCTTTGGCTCTCTTCCCCCCTCTTTTGTTCTCTCCCCCCTCTTTGGCTCTCCCCCCCTCTATTTGTCTCTCTCCCCCCTCTTTGGCTCTCTCTCACCACTCTTTGGCTCTCTCTGCCCCATCTTTTGTTCTCTCCCCCCTCTATTTGGCTCTCTCTGCCCCCTCTTTTGTTCTCTCCCCCCTCTATTTGGCTCTCTCCCCCATATATTTGGCTCTCTCCCCCCTTCTTTGGCCCTTCTCCCCCCTTCTTTGGGCCTTCTCCCCCCTCTCTTGCTCCCTCTCTTGCCACGCCCCCATCGCGGCACCCCGCCCGGCCACGCCCCCTCACGGCGACACCCGCACGGCCACGCCCATCGCGGTGACACCCGTCCGGCCACGCCCCCATCGCGGCACTACATGGGAGGTGAGGTGAGTGACAGTTTGCCTCTCGCTCCCCAGACCTCACAGCTGTTCAGCTTGTATGCTGTGTACCTCGCGCACGCCCGCTGTCACTCACCTCCCATGTAGCGCGCGGCCGCTTCTCACAGCTGTTACTGGCCTCGCTGTACCTCACGCACGCCCGCTGTCACATGGGAGTGCGGCTGCTTCTCACAGCTGTTACTGGCCTCGCTCCAAGCCGACACTGATCAAGGCCAGGTATGTTTGTCACGTGCAGTCTCTACTGCGCATGACTGCATCTGACAAACATACTTGGCCAATTATTATATAGGATTTGCAATCTATTAATGTGAAGGAATATGCTAAAAGTACAGACATGATACACATTACACACGAATCTGTTTCAGTGTGTCAGTCATTAATGTTATCATCATTTTGTTGTTTTACATATATATATATATATATATATATATATATATATATATATATATTTTATAGAAAATACAAGAGAATATTAATAAGAATAATTCATAAAAATCATAGTAATACATTATGTAAAACACATGCTGCAGCTTATCAATATAAAGATCAAAACTAGCTGATATTTTTTTAGCAGACATACAAAAGAAGTGAAGGGTTAACACTGAGCTCAGCCATGGACGATATGTCCTATATTTGTAGGTTCTGCAGCCTACTGTGGAATGTAAAACCAATGGGAGTTTAGGGTCTTAGTTTAAGCTGCAGAGAGAGAGGAGGCAGCTGTTCTTTTCTATGCAATCATCACAGCTATTAAAATAAGGGGCCGCTCCTTATCTCCATCACACAGGCCTCCTCTTCACATTTATTGACATTCAGACCCTGCAATGGGAAGCAGAGCTTCACTGATGACCTCTTTACACTAGTCTCTCTTTAACGAACATATTTTTAATACAATTGTTTAGTACAGTATTTTTAATGTGGTAATGTTTACCAAGGCATTGTTAGATTTCAAAGCTGGCAGCTATTAATCAGCAGACAGTCGTCACCCTGCATAATACAGAAAAACGTTGTAGCCTGCGCCTGCTATTATAATGGGCTGTCACCCTGCATTAAATGGGAGCCAAGAACTGTCTGAGCCTGTCCTGATACACACAAAAATACTTCAGCACTATCTGAGTGTATCCTTTTAAATTGCAGCCAGAAATGTATAAACTGGTAGATGTGAGGTTAAACAGCCCCCATGCAGTGGTTAAGAGAAGCACTTTGTGGGTAAGTGCTTCAATCCTTCCCCAGGGATTCACCAGATCAATTTTTCCAATTAATAAAACACAAAACGCTTTGAGCAGCCAAGATGCTCTGCTAATGAAAATCTACAATTAGACTGATGCTTGGATATAGCTCCTTTCATATTGGAACCTTTACAGAATAGTTAAAAGGGAGTAAGACCCTTAAGCAAGGCCACTGCCTATATCTTTTCTCTCTCTCTCTGCTTATTATGCCTCATTTGTTTTGGAAACTGGGTGCTTCTAAAATGGCATTAGTTTTTCAGTGCTTAGAAGCTAAGGCATACACACTGCAATATAAAGGCAATTACTAGCACACTTCCTCTCCTTCTACTGTTCTTAATGCAAATGCTTCTCATAGATATACTACTTACCACATCTACTCACACTCTTCTCCCTAATGCACACGGCCTACAGGCTCTTGTTCGTTTTTTACCCCCATTTCTCCTCTCCACACCTCCTTTTTAACATACTCCTACTCCTAATGCTTCCTAAGCATATTCTAGCTCCTTATTTTGTTCCTTATATAATCTGCCTCCTGTCAAGTACTCTGCTAAAACTCCCCAGTAGCGTCTGCTACATTATATTCCCAATGCCCCCTATATCATGTCCTCTCATACACTTGTGTTGTTACTATCATGGCTTTACCATGCCTTCACGTGTATATTTATTACTGCAACACACTATCATTCTGAACTCTGTGTCTCATTTATTAATATATTTGACATTCTAACAATGGAGCATCAAGCAAACAGATTATATATTTAAAGGGACATTAAACTGCAGGGGACAATTAAAGGGACATAAAACCCAAAATTGTTCTTTCATGATTCAGATAGCACTATTGGGAGTTAGCTGAACATATAGATATGCTTTTCCACAAAGGATACTAAGAAAACGAAGCAAATTAAATAATAGAAGTAAATTGGTAAGCTGCAGCATGTGTTTAAAATTGTATGCTCTATTTAAATCATGAAAGAAAAATGTTGGGTTTCATGTCCCTTTAAGTAGCATGGTTACTACTCACCATGCTATTGTTTTTCCTCATGCGGCTGTTTTTCTCTTATTTTAACCCCTAACAAGTATTAGTTATTTAAAGTGATGGTAAACTCTCCCCTTTTTAAAATCAGATCTGGAATGTAAGCGCTATTTTAGATGGAGTTTAATTCATTAGCTGTAATGAAGATGCAGTATAACTTAGTTATTAATATAGATATGAAATTCAAATACCCCACGTTACACCAATCAATTTTCCTGTCAGCTAAATGATTGAATTACTCTCCAATCAATGTTCTAGCTACAACAAAAGTGCCAGATGGGGATAGCGCTGATTGGACAACAATTCAATCTGTTAGCTCACAGAAAATTTTACTTTTGAAGTGGGCGGAAGAGCATGCAGTATTTGAATTTCATATCTATATTAATAACTAAGTTATACTGCATCTTCATTACAGCTAATGAATTAAACTTCATCTAAAATTGCGCTTACATTCCAGATCTGATTTTAAAAAGGGGGGTGTTTGCCATCACTTTAAGCTCTGCATCTTATCACTGGGTGCTGCCATATTGGAACATTTGTTATGTAGCTTTTAAACTGTGCAAAAAACTGAAAAAAATTAACTGTTCTGCTCTTGGTTATGTGAGCTAAACAGAAGTGAAAGGTACAGCTGTCAAAAAGACGGTAACATCACAGATCTGTAAAACTGCCCTGCTTCTGTCACAGGCGTCTACGATACACATGCTACAAGATGGCGGCACCCACTATAAAATAAATAGCTTTAGCAGCTGGATTCTGTAATGAGTTAAATTAAGAGAATGGCTTTAAGGAGAGCGGCAGGTACATAAGGAAAAACAACAGCATGATAAGCAGTACAGTGCTATGGTAGATGTCCCTTTAACAGTTCTGTGGCTATTGATTGCTCTGGAGGAGAGTCTCTGTCCAATGAAGGTTTCATTGCCCTGCACCTTTGGCAACAACTATGTCATGCACAGTACTGTGCTCATTGCCAGCCAAAGATTAGAGTCTGATCAGTGAGATGATCTGCTGCTGGTGTAAAATGCACAGCTGAACTTGTTCTTCAGTCTCTGCAGCATCCATCTGCTCGCTGGCTGGCGTTCTGCAAGCATTTCCTCTCAGATTAGAATTGCCCTACATACTGCCCTACTTCCCAGTGACACACTAAATTCTGCAGAGGATTTAGACTCCTGCTCTATGATCAGAACACATAAGAGGGGTTCATCAGGAGTTTAATGCAAGACCTTAACTAAAGCAGATGTTGGGCTGACCTATTTTTGTCTGGGTGAGGCAACATACAAGATCCTTACAGCCATGTATAAGGGGCTTTATATACATTGCCACCTTTTTTAACTTTAATAGCAGGAGCTCTCTCTATTCGTATGACGGGAACTCGAACTCACTGAACAATCAAAACTACTAAATGCTTCTAAATGACATGTATATAAACTAAACAAATACATATGAATTGTAAGAGTTTTGCTGTATTTTGAGCATATTTGAGTGTATTTGTTTTTACTACTAAACACTATTGTGATGTTTCATCCCATATCCTTACTTAGTGCCTAAAGATAGAAAACTTGGAGGCATAGAGAGAAATCACGCAACATCTTTGTTTTTTTTAATGTTTAGACTTTATATTATAATGTATTTATCTGTCCTTGAGATCCAGATCTCTGCACAGTGATTAACAGCTTTCAAGATAAAAAGTGTCTTTCTAAAATTCCCAGAGGGACCTAGTAGTGCTGAGAAGACTTAGATAATCTCACCAGATCATAGAGCTTTAAATCACTGGGCCCTAAGAGTATATCCTATAAAACTTACACTTGTTTCAGCAACTGATCCAGTTGTCTAGCTACATCCAACTGAACTACTCTGATCAAGTCCTTGGCCATCAAATAACACATTCTTTAATCAGCTTCCGGCTTCTTCATGTTTATTTTAAAGCTAAACTATCACACTTATTTTTTCTCCCTGATCATTCATGTCTTAATCCTTGTTTCAAACTCAGCATGTGCCTCTTCTAATACCCTACATAATTATGGTGTGAATCCCTCTAAACTCTTAATACTCTGGTCCCAGTGTTATGAATGCTACTTTCTTAGTATTTCTTTTTCTGTTTTTAATTATTCACACTTTCAGTCTGGACAACTCATTTTATGTAAAAAACAAAAATAAAATAATAATAAAAATTTAAAAAAAATCCCAATTGTGGTTTGTTAATATGACCCAGTGGTTCATTACCTTAATTTAAACAGGATGTCAATATCACAGCTGCCAGAACGTCCAGCTCCAATATCACCAAGACCACAATGTCACAATAGACATAATATGGCTGCATCAATGTAGCAGGTGACATTGCAAGAGGGACAGTATGCAAGCTCTTGTTAGAGGGGGGTGCATTAGACTGCATAATAACACACTGCAGCCCTCTCCGACGTTCTAGACGTTACTATAACCTTAGCCATAAATGGCGTCCTGACCCTATCCCTAAGCAACACAATGTCAGCACTCCCCTGTACTGAACTCAAACGTTGGTGGCAAGAACTTGGTGTATATGAAATGTCAATGCAGTTCAAGAATTATGGCTGCAGCAATACACACAAATGTAATATGGCTTTTATCTCCTAACCTCCTAGTGCACTGCAGTCTCTATGACAAAGACATAGCAGCATCTTTGCCTTCTTCAGGGGACCTGGAATCTGAGCATAAAGCCTTTTTTTAATAACACTTGTGTATATTGATCATACACTCTCCCTAGAGTTCAGTATATTTTCTTGTTAATGTCACTGTGTCACATTAATAGTATAGGAGTCATACAGGTCATCTGGGAGTCAAATTCGTTTTAAAATTACACCAAATAAGTCCCTGAGCAAAATGTTGGAAATCACTGCTCTATGCAATCTCTGCTCTTTACAAGTGAGCTGCAGCCTGTTCATGTCCTGATTATCACATCATGTGATTTCCAGAATTACTACACTGTACAGCTTTTCAGTCTTTATTTGCTTTTTTGGAACTATAGCTCAGCAGTGTCTCTGTACTATCACTCTCAAGACAAATATGCAGTCCAATGTCTCTTTGCCTTTATTTTTAAAATATTGCAGTATCTCTAGAACAAGTGTGTTACTTTTTTTTTCTACTTTTTAAGAACAAGGTCCCATCTCTTCTTAAACAAGTGCCCTGAAGCCTTCCCACACGACTCAAAGCCTCTCCGCATGTAGATTAGTTTACAGCTGAGGCTGTTTATAACTGAGAAGTAGAACACACCGAGTGCAGAGTGTGCAGGAGAAGATGTGCAGCCACGCTGTGTAATTACAGCCACATTCTGCCTTTGGCCTACATTTTCTAAACACCTAGGGACATGCACAGATTTGAGAGGAGAAAAACCCAATATTGTCACATAATCTAAATTGGCTTTTTCCTTGGGGCATTTAGACACTCTATAAATATCTTTTGGTTTGCTTCCATTATTGTGAATTCAGCAGTGCCAGGTATTACTGGAAGACTAGGCCCGAGAAATGGGAGCAAACAGCAATGGATAGGCATAGACACAAAGAAAATGTGACATTACATGCAATCTGCATCCAACCACAGGAAAACGCCTGCACATGTGCTGCAACACAAGCTAATTACATAGAAGCGGTACCTTAATAAATTAACTACATCACACAGTAGGGCAAATAATATGAATATATCTATATCCCTCTCTGTCGCTATATATATATATATATATATATATATATATATATATATATATATATATATACACACACACACACACACACACACAGGTGAAACTCATAAAATTAGAATATCGTGCAAAAGTTCATTTATTTCACTAATGCAACTTAAAAGGTGAAACTAATATATGAGATAGATTTATTACATGCAAAGCAAGATAGTTCAAGCCGTGATTTGTCATAATTGTGATGATTATGGCTTACAGCTCATGAAAACCCCAAATCCACAATCTCAGTAAAAATTAGAATATTGTGAAAAGGTGCAATATTCTAGGCTCAAAGTGTCCCACTCTAATCAGCTAATTAAGCCATAACACCTGCAAAGGGTTCCTGAGCATTTAAATGGTCTCTCAGTCTGGTTCAGTAGAAATCACAATCATGGGAAAGACTGCTGACCTGACAGTTGTGCAGAAAACCATCATTGACACCCTCCATAAGGAGGGAAAGCCTCAAAAGGTTATTGCAAAAGAAATTGGATGTTCCCAAAGTGCTGTATCAAAGCACATTAATAGAACTTTATGTGGAAGGGAAAAGTGTGGAAGAAAAAGGTGCACAAGCAGCAGGGATGACCGCAGCCTGGAGAGGATTGTCAGGGAAAGGCCATTCAAAAGTGTTGGGGACTTTCGCAAGAGCCACCACACACAGACGGATCCAGGACATGGGCTTCAAATGTCGTATTCCTCTTGTCAAGCTACTCCTGAACAACTAACAATGTCAGAAGCATCTTACCTGAGCTAAAGAAAAGCAGACCTGGTCTGTTGCTCAGTGGTCTAAAGTCCTCTTTTCTGATGAGAGCAAATTTTGCATCTCATTTGGAAACCAAGGACCCAGAGTATGGAGGAAGAATGGAGAGGCACATACTGCAAGATGCTTGAAGTCCAGTGTGAAGTTTCCACAGTCTGTGTTGATTTGGGGAGTCCTGTCATCTGCTGGTGTTGGTCCACTGTGCTTCATTAAGTCCAGGGTCAACGCAGCCGTCTACCAGGAGATTTTGGAGCACTTCATGCTTCCTTCTGCAGACAAGCTCTATGGGGATGCTGACTTCATTTTCCAGCAGGACTTGGCACCTACCCACACTGCCAAAAGCTCCAAAACCTGGTTCAATGATCGTGGGATTACTGTGCTTGATTGGCCAGCAAACTCGCCTGACCTGAAGAGAGAATCTATGGGGCATTGCCAAGAGAAAGATGAGAGACATGAGACCGAACAATGCAGAAGAGCTGAAGGCCGCTATTGAAGCATCCTGGTCTTCCATAACACCTCAGCAGTGCCACAGGCTGATAGCGTCCATGCAACGCCGCATTGAGGCAGTAATTGCTGCAAAAGGGGCCCAAACCAAGTACTGAGTACATACAGTATGCATGCTTATACTTTTCAGAGGTCCGATATTGTTCTATGTACAATCCTTGTTTTTTTTAATGAACAAAAGTTTTTATTGAGTTTTACAGTGTATAATTTACATTTGACAAAGAATTCCATCTCTGCTAAATTTTAAGTCATTGAACATGGTTACACATACCTCATATACAAAAGCACAAATTAAGCATAATATATTATTATCAGTAATAACCTTTCAAAACCCTGTGGAGGAGGGGACCCAGCCAGTAAGAAGACCCATGGTGCTCTATCTATCACCCCCCCCCTGTCCCGGGGGAGACTGGATACATCCCAAAGGGAGGGGAAGGGTAATGGGATGTGACCCACCCAGACAAGCTGGGCAGGAGCGGGAGAGGCAGGGGGGCACCCACTTCATAACTATTTTGGTTTTAGTCAGGTGTTCTGAATCTTTGCTGTCTATTTCTATTTCTAGCTTCGGAGTACATTATCCAGGGTTCCCATATCCTCAAAAATTGCTCCTTATTGTCTAGTATGTCTGCAGAAGCACTAGTACAATCCTTGTTTTATTGATTGCATGTAATATTCTAATTTTCTGAGATTGTGGATTTGGGGTTTTCATGAGCTGTAAGCCATAATCATCACAATTATGACAAATCACGGCTTGAACTAGCTTGCTTTGTATGTAATGAGTCTATCTCATATATTAGTTTCACCTTTTATATATATAAATGAACTTTTGCACGATATTCTAATTTTTCGAGTTTCACCTGTATGTGTATATATATATATATATATATATATATATATATATATATATATATATACATACATATATATACACACACACACACATATTTCAAATCTGAATATAAGCATTTTTGCAGTGGGTGTAGATCTGCAAATATATTGTTGTAGTAAAAGATATCACAGGTTTTTATAAATTAGAATTGTATTCTCTATCTGAATCAAAGAAAAACTTTGGGTCTCATATCCCTTTAAACTCATAGAGGTGCAATAATCATGACATAGTTGTACTATACCCTGCACTACAGGATCTATAGCATATTAGAGGGGATATACTGTATTATGTTCAAGGCATGCTGTATACTATATTTGTACTGCTAAAAGTTAGTGTACTGTGTTCTTGTATCATATTTTAGTGGTGATGCATAACATAGTGCATTGTTGTGCGGCAACCCTCTGTTTACTGTCATAATTGTAGTACATCTAAGTGTATACTAATTGCACTATTTTGTCCTAGTGGTTCTCAATTTAGTCTGTGAGTCATTTGTCCTGCACATAGCATCTCTATTGTGCACTAGGAGCAGTAACTGTTTTGTGTCCTACAACAGCTGAAACTTGTCCTAGTGGGACTAACAGTATTGTGTCCTAGAGGTACGAGCTGTATTATTCACTTGCTGTGCTGTATCTTGACTTTGTAATGTTGTAGTGTTGCCCTGGCTGCAAAATTTTCTCATTTATGCTGTTCTCTCACTTTTAAGTTTTCTTGGACATACTTTCCACATGATGTCAGAGTTGGGAGCCCATGAGAGTGGAGGATGCTGGGGGGACATGCAGTCCAAACATAAGAGGAGGAGGTGGGGAGAGGTTGCTTATAGCCAGTAAAATATGCCTTAGAGGCTAGCAATATCTTATCCACCCTTAACCCATTGTATGCTGCATACTCTATGAATAATGCTCTGCAAATCTCTGACATTTATTGCTAATACTGTGGAAGGAAGGAGTCCAAGACTGGCCTCAGCACTGCATCACTGATTAGATTATGGGTGGACACTTTTATTAAAACCTTTAAAGTCAGATTAGATAGTCACAAGCTATCCTCACATGGTGTTAGAAACCAACCAAACATGGGTAATTGTAAGTGTGCTCTTGTGGCAGAGAGAAAACTATACTTATGCTGTGTGCTTTTATGCACTTATACATTACACGCACAAACACATGTACACATACATACAGACACAGGCATGTGCACATACATACACACACAAACACATCTACACATACACACATATTCATGTATATATACTTACAGACACACGCATGTACACATACTTACAGACACATTCATGTACACATAGATACACACAAAAACACATCTACACATACACACATATTCATGTACACATACTTACAGACACATTCATGTACACATAGATACACACACATTCATGTACACATACATACATACACACATGTACACAGATACACACATATTCATGTACACATACATACAGACACGCATGTACACATACTTACAGACACATTCATGTACACATAGATACACACACAAACACATCTACAAATACACACATATTCATGTACACATACTTACAGACACATTCATATACACATAGATACACACACATTCATGAACACATACATACAGACACACATGTACACAGATACACACATATTCATGTACACATACTTTCAGACACATTCATGTACACATAGATACACACACATTCATGTACACATACATACATACACACATGTACACAGATACACACATATTCATGTACACATACTTACAGACAAATGCATGTACACATACTTACACACACATTCATCTACACATACTTACAGACACATTCATGTACACATAGATACACACACATTCATGTACACATACATACAGACACAAATGTACACAGATACACACATATTCATGTACACATACATGCAGACACACACATACTTACACACATTCATCTACACATACTTACAGACACATTCATGTACACATAGATATACACACACATTCATGTACACATACATACAGAAACACATGCACACATACATACAGACACACATGTACACATACATACAGACACACATGTACAGATACACACATATTCATGTACATACTTACAGACACAAACATGTACACATACTTACAGACACATTCATGTACACATAGATATACACACATTCATGTACACATACATACATACACACATGTACACAGATACACACATATTCATGTACACATACATGCAGACACACACATATACACATACCTACACACACACACATGTACACATACATGCAGACATACACATACTTACACACACATTCATCTACACATACTTACAGACACATTCATGTACACATACCTACACACATACATACACACACACACATACATGCAGACACACACATATATACATACTTACAAACACATTCATCTACACATACTTACAGACACATTCATGTACACATACCTACACACATACATACACACACACACATACATGCAGACACACACATATATACATACTTACAAACACATTCATCTACACATACTTACAGACACATTCATGTACACAGGCAGATACAGGGGTCCATTTATTAAGGTGCGGACGAACATGTTACGCAGTATCGTATCATGTCCGCTGCACATCAATAAATGAACATCTGGTGAACTGCTGGTGCAATGCCGCCCCCTGGCCGCTAGCAGGGGGTGTCAATTAACCTGATCGTATCCGATCGGGCTGATTGCTGTCCGCCACCTCAGAGGTGGCAGACGAGTTAAGGAGCAGCGGTCTTAGGACCGCTGCTTCTTAACTTGCGCTTCAGGCAGACCTGAAGCGGAGTGGGTCGGAAGCAGCATCCGCTGCTTCATAAATCGACCCCACAGACTTTACTACTGTCCTATCCTCCTGGACATCCAATATCATCTCTTTCAATGAGCCTCTATATACCATTACTTTCCTCTCTATTGCTTGTTCCTCCATCAGCACTGCTTTCTATCTCCACCTTTTCTATCTTTGCAATTCCTTTTGTTTTGTTTTTCATACTTGTTCTACCAGACTGTCTTCTAATGTGTTGTTTTTTTGTACCTTCCATACCTTTCCTTCCTTGCCTCATCTTGCACCAATCAGTAATGGGCCTCCTCAACAGCGGGCCCAAGTGCAAAATTTCTCTGCCCCCCCTAAGGAGTGTCAGTAGTACGCAATGGTAATAATAAACATATAATAGGATAGATAGACGTGCAACCTGCACTAATAAAAGGCTTCCCTGCATTATTAGGATTGCATGTCGCTACAGATGTCACATTTTTATCATTTTGTATGAAAAGGAATTAAATATCCTCAAACACATGCATTTAATTAATATACATTCAAACATATTACATATAATGCGGCCGATTCATCAAGCTGTGAACTGAGCTTGATGCAGATGTTTCCGTGCGAGCCTTCAGGCCCACCGGAAACAGTAAAGGGACAGTATAGACTCATTTTCATATAACTGCATGTAATAGACACTACTATAAAGAATACGATGCATAGACACTGATATAAAAATCCAGTATAAAACTGTTTTAAAACTTACTTAGAAGCTCTCAGTTTAGCTCTGTTGAAAAGGTAGTTGGAAAGCCCACTGCAAGTGGGAAATAAGACACTACCCCCCCTCCCCCTTCTTTTGCACTTGAAAAGACCCTTTACACGAACAGGAGCAAGCTGGAGAAGGTAACTGACGGTATTCTCATAAAACTTTGGGGCTTGGTAAATCATAGCAATGTTATTTAAAAATAAGCAAAACTATACATTTAAAAAAAAAAAAAAAAAAAAAAATGTATGGGCTATATAAATAGATCATCTACAAAATATTTATGCAAAGAAAAAATGAGTGTATAATGTCCCAGCAGCAGTCTTAAGACCGCTGCTCCTTAACGCGTAGCGGCGGACAGCAATACGCCCAATCGCATATCATCGGGTTGGTTGACATCCCCTGCTAGTGGGGGAAGTAAATTGGAAACGCTTTTAAAATTGTATTCTCTATCTGAAAAATGAAAGAAAAAAACTTGTGTTTCATGTCTCTTTAAACAATTCTAACACCAAATATTTATTACTTCCTTTTTATAACATTTGTACTATATATTGAGGCTTCCCTTTTCTGTATATTACTTATATAACATATTGGTTCCTTGTTGCCACTGACTGTAAATCAGGTGGAAATTATATTTTAACCCCACTGTGGTCTGAACCATATAGAGGACTGTATGGGGGAGTTGAGACACTGTTGTATATAGGATGGCAGATTGATGAATGTCCCTTCTGTTCACCCTTGTTGACCCTGGCGTGTGTAGTGGAAACATGAGCTGTGATTCTGGTAAGCAGCAGTGGAAGAGAGGCTGTGTGTGTGAGACTGTCTGCTCCTCATTCGCACACTGTCTAGTACTGTCAGGCTACAAATATGAAGTTAACGATGGAACACAATTCACAGATCTTAATTTATTAATAATTGTTTTGTTTCACTATTGTAAAGGAATATCACTATGGCTTAGTGATATTCTCACCTAATAGTGATAGTTTAGTGGTTTATTTTGCCACACCCCAGATTATGCAGTTAGGGTTAAGCAAACTTGAATAGGATTTGTAGAAATTGTTCTCAATATTAAGTTAGCTTTAGTTCTTAAGTTGCAGGTGTAGTAATGGTTCTATTAACTCTCAGAGTCTTATGCAGTGTAACACATAAATATTTAACTAGTAACCAGGTTCTGTTAACAGTTATACATATGCTCATGCAGTATTGCTATTTTATTTGCAGAGATTACTTGTACCTTGTCTTGTGTTGCACTTGTAGTGTGGCAGAGCTGTAAATGAATGCACAGCCTGTTCTGTGGAAGTTCCAGTTTCACTGTGGAAGCTGTGTTGTTTATTAATCTGCAGTCAGGATGTTTCAATAAGGGTTAAAGCCAGATTTTCAGTGACAAGTTCTGTGGTAACTCTCCTTTAAATACTAACTACACAGTGAAAGTTCTCCAAGTAACAAAGCATTAGAACACATAGAATAATACTTGCAGTTTGGTTCAGGCAGTTCATTCAATTGATTGCATGTCAGCTCCTAAGTTAAAGGGACACTGTAACCAAAAATTTTCTTTCGTGATTCAGATTGAGCATGAAATTTTAAGCAACTTTCTAATTTACTCCTATTATCAAATTTTCTTCATTCTCTTGGTATCTTTATTTGAAATGCAAGAATGTAAGTTTAGATGCCGGCCCATTTTTGGTGAATAACCTGGGTTGTCCTTGCTGATTGGTGGATAAATTCATCCACCAATATAAAAAAAAGTGCTGTCCAGAGTACTGAAACCAAAAGAAAAGCCTAGATGCCTTCTTTTTCAAATAATAACAAGAGAACGAAGAAAAATTGAAAATAGGAGTAAATTAGAAAGTTGCTTAAAATTTCATGCTCAATCTGAATCACGAAAGAAAAAATTTGGTTACAGTGTCCCTTTAATGAACACTGCAGTTGTTTGGATGAATTCCAGTTAAAGTTGAACAAAGTATCAAAAAGTTCCTGTGAGGAAAAAAGTTCAGAAAACAAGTTATTCAAAGTAGTTAGGCTCAGGTAAATAGGGTAGCCTTGTACTCCAAATTACTAAGCAAAGAGAATTGATTTGGGGTGGTTTTTAAAGGCAAGCTGCAAGTTTGTTGCTTGAAGGATTCCGCTGGGTCCTAGAAGGAGCTAGGTTCCTGACATGACCCCCCACTCAGGGCAACGGTCCCACAGTTGCCGGTCTGGGACGATTTGGATTTCTGCGATGGAAGAGAGTGACCAGCCGTTGAGCTCTAAGATTGGTTGCAGGTTCCCATGTGTCGTCATCAGCTGAATAATTTTTCCAGCGTACCAGATATTGTAATTCACCTCTATGGAACCTGGAATCCAGCAGGGAATGCACTTCATATTCGTCTGGATCCAGTGCCTGAGGAGGTGGTGGAAGAATGAGTTGAGAGTGACGAGTGGCTCTGTATGGTTTCAATAGTGACACATGAAATGTGGGGTGGACCTTAATACTATCAGGTAATTTAAGAGTCATTGCGTTTTCATTGACAATTCTAACTATAGGGAATGGTCCTATGAACAGACCCGAGAGTTTCTTACTCGGTATCTGTAATTTCATGTTTTTGGTGGATAGCCAAACGAGATCACCTATGGCGTATATAGGTGGTGGTCTTCTCTTGAGGTCGTAATAATGCTTTTGAGTGAGCTGAGCATTTTTTATGTTCTCCTCAATTAAGCGGAAATTGTCTTGTAAGGAATCATGTAGATCATCGATTAAGGGTGAATTTAAGGTGTCTGTTGCAATGAAAGATATTGTTGGATGGTAGGCATAATTTGCATAAAATGGTGTAGATTTTGTAGATGAGTTTACAGCATTGTTATAGGCAAATTCAGCCATGGAGAGGAAGTTCATCCAATGTTCTTGATGGTAGGAACAATAGCACCGAAGATATTGTTCCAGCCATTGATTCAGTCTCTCTGATTGACCATTGGTCTGAGGGTGAAATGATGTCGAGAAACGATGATCGATCTGTGTTAAGTCACAAAGTTTTGTCCAGAAATGTGAGGTGAATTGTGTTCCTCTATCGGTGGTTATTATCTTTGGTAACCCATGTAGCTTGAGTATGTTATCTATGAATAAATGTGCTGTCTCAGAGGATGTGGGTACTTTGTGATACGGCACAAAATGGGCCATCTTAGTAAATATATCTATGACCACTAGGATTGTTGTCTGTTTATTTGATTCAGGTAAATCCACTATGAAATCCATCGATAGATGGTACCAGGGTCTCTTCGGTACTGGTAATGGAGTTAATAATCCATACGGAGCTCTTCTCTCGGATTTCGAAGTGGCACAAATGGCACAAGTTAAGATATAGTCTCGGATGGATTCTTTCATTTTTGGCCACCAACAATCCCGTGAAAGCTGTTCCAAGGTTCGGTAAATTCCTGGGTGTCCGGCTAATGGAGAGTCATGGTATAACTTGAGCAAATTTATTCGCAATGCTTTGGGAATGTATAATTTCCCTTCATGGTAGTACAGGTCATCAATCTTATGCACAGAAGAGTGAGGTAGCTCCGGCTCCTTGAGACAATGACGTTTGATTTCGGTTATCACATCGGTGGTTAGACCTACAAAACATTCGGTAGGTAAGATAGTGGTATTTTGGGTTGTTGTTTTAGGTTTCTCAGGTAGGCGAGACAGAGCATCTGCTTTACCATTCCTGGAGGCAGGTCTATATACAATATTGAAGTTGAAGCGCGAGAAGAATAAACTCCAACGGACCTGTCTTGCTGAAAGAGTTTTGTTGTTTTCTAAATAAAGTAGGTTCCTGTGATCTGTGAAAATGGTAATAGGAAACTTGGTACCTTCGAGAAGATGCCTCCAGTGTTCCAGTGATCTTTTTATTGCGAGGAGTTCTTTATCTCCTATGGAATAATTTCTTTCAGCTGTTGACATCATCTGTGAGAAGTAAGAAACTGGATGGATGGGATCGTTTGGTGTTTCCTGTTGAGAGAGAACTGAGCCTAAGGCAAAATCAGAGGAATCAACTTCCAACACATAGTGGTGTTCGGGGTTCGGAAATCTTAGAATGGGTGCTGATGTAAAACTATCCTTTAAATATTCAAAAGCTGAATTAGCGTCTGGATCCCAGTTATAAGATGAGTTAATGCTGGTTAATTTCGTCAGTGGTTTTGCTATCTTGGAAAAGTTTCTAATGAATTTCCTGTAGTAGTTTGCAAAACCTAGGAATTTTTGGAGTTCCTTTCTGGACTTGGGTATTAACCAATTTTTGACAGCGTCTACTTTTTGTTTTTGCATAGTGATACCTGTTGGTGAGATATCATATCCAAGGAATGACACATGCTTGGTATGGAATATGCATTTCTCCAACTTAGCATACAGTTTATGCTCTCGGAGCCTAGACAGTACCCATCGCACGTGTGTTTTGTGTTCTGTTTCATTTTTAGAATAAATCAAAATATCGTCTAGGTATATCACAAGACAGATGTCTAAGAGATCTCTGAACACATCGTTTATGAAGTGTTGAAAAGTGGCGGGTGCGTTGCACAGTCCAAACGGCATGACAAGGTACTCATAAAGGCCATACCTTGTCCTGAATGCGGTCAACCATTCGTGTCCTTCTTTTATCCTCACTAAGTTATAGGCTCCCCTTAAATCGAGTTTCGTGTATATAGTTGCCTCAGATAACCTTTCGATTAGTTCTGGGATTAATGGGAGTGGGTAACGATTTTTTATTGTGCGTTTGTTGAGTTCTCTGTAATCGATTATGGGACGTAATGATGAATCCTTATTCCGCACAAAAAAAATTCCGGCACCTGCTGGTGATGTTGATGCTCTGATAAATCCTTTCCGTAAATTTTCTTCGAGATACTCCTTTAAATGATCCAATTCTGGCTTGCAGAGAGGGTACAAGTGTCCATAAGGGATGGAAGAACCAGGTTGAAGTTGTATTGGACAATCGTATGCACGATGAGGAGGCAAGTTCTCAGCTTCTACTTTACTGAATACATCCTTGAAATCTGCATAAGGTGAAGGAATTTGCAACTCAGGTTTTTCTGTAGCTATTTCGGTCTGGAGTAGAACATGTTTGTGGAAACATGTTGTTTTACAATAGACTGAATCAAATTTTATGGAAGATAGTGACCAGTGGATAACTGGATTATGTAATTTGAGCCAACTAATACCCAAAACCACTGGGAAATGTGGTGACGAGACAACATCAAATGAGAGGTGTTCTGTGTGTCCTGCTGTAGTAACTGTTAACGGTGTGGTATGGTGTGTGATAGGGCCAGTTTTAGGTTCTGAACCGTCAATCATATGAAAAGAAAATGGAGTATGCTTTTTTATAAGGGGTATTTTATTTTGCTTTACAACATTATAATCAATAAAGCATCCATAAGCTCCCGAGTCTATGATGGCTTCAGTAGTCAGCTGATCTTGGTCCCACTGTATGGAGAGAGTTAACATGCAATAAGTTTTAGTTTTTGTGGTGTTTAATAAATAACTTGTAACTTTGAACTTACATTTCTTGTTTTTCTGTAAAATGGGACACTCCTGGACTGAATGTGTAGGATTGGCGCAATACATGCACAGATTATTACTCTTCCTGCGGTATCTTTCTTCTGTTGTTAAAGGACCACGGGCTATTCCGATATCCATGGGAACAGCTGTTTGTTTACTATGTTGGGTTGGTTGAGGTGGGGAATAGATAGAAGGTTTTGGTCGGACATCTGCAGAAAACCTTTCTGCCTTCCTTTCTCGCAGTCTGCGATCCAATTGTTTTGCAGCATTCATCATTCCTTCTAGGGTTTTTGGGAGTTCTATCCTGGCGATTTCATCTTTCAAGCTCTCCGAGAGGCCTAAACGGAACTGGTTTCGAAGTGCAATCTGACTCCATTCCGAATCAGCTGCGTATAATTTGAATTCCGTGATGTACTCCTCCACGGGTCTCTTGGCTTGCTTAAGGTTCCTCATGGAGGCTTCAGCGGACATTTGTACATCAGTGTCGTGAAAAAGATCATCCATACATGTGAAAAAATCAGAAAGGGATCCTAGCACTGGGTCATTATGTTCGCACAGATTGTCAGCCCAGATTCTTGGCTCACCCCTCAGGAATGAAATAGTACTGAATACCTTGATCCTCTCTGTGGGATAACTGTGAGGTCGTAGATTATAAAGTAAATGACATGAATTCTTAAACTGCCTATACTGCTTCCTGTTTCCAGAAAAGAGCTCTGGTAGTGAAACTGAAGGTTCAGGTGTTTGCTGAGGTGGTGCAGTATGAGTAGTAAGTGAGTCTCTTATAATTCCCCTTAAAGACTGATTTTCAATTTGTAAATCATGAACCGCCTGAGCAAGCTGATCAACCTTTTGGGAGAGGTTGTAAACTATCTGTGGTAGATCTGGTGGCTCCATTTTTATGGCTTAGTAATATGTCAGGCTACAAATATGAAGTTAACGATGGAACACAATTCACAGATCTTAATTTATTAATAATTGTTTTGTTTCACTATTGTAAAGGAATATCACTATGGCTTAGTGATATTCTCACCTAATAGTGATAGTTTAGTGGTTTATTTTGCCACACCCCAGATTATGCAGTTAGGGTTAAGCAAACTTGAATAGGATTTGTAGAAAT